>NC_092814.1:366530152-366810152 GCF_023375885.2 Dermacentor andersoni | reverse complement strand
CTGTAGCAACGCGGCGGCGCAGGTGGCGTTCAATTAGGTCACGTACTACAGTACGCACCGGCCAGTGGTCATCTTTCACAAAGAAGCAGTGGAATCCAAACGCAAAACGCTTGAAGATTAAGACTAAACGCAAGAATAAATGAACTACGAAAAACAAGATAGTGTACATAAAAGACGTAATGCTGTATATTTGCTTAAAAGAATAATGTGATACAGTCACGCGTAAATCCTCTTGGGTACCTATTATGTGCGTGAACATTACTACTAGCTACACACCTATTCGTCGTCTTATGCTGCTCTAACCACGGCGTTGCAACCACGTATGTATATGCGACTATCGCGGTGTTTCTCGCCATCATAGCAAACATAGCAGCATACGACGACGAAAAGCAGGTGATTAGCAGAAAATGCTTACGCATGTTTAGATAACTTCGAGAGGAATTTCTGCGAGTATGTTTTATTTTTCCTCTCGCACACTTCGAAAACGCGCAACGCTTGCTCAATAAGTATACATAAAACACGTGCGGCGTTCAGTTTAGGCGGTCAGAAATATCGCAAAAACTACGCATTGGTCTGTTCTTGTCAACGATGAAGGCGGTACAACATAAAAGAATATTGTTCTGCTTAATATTCTCGTTCGCGTTCGATAGCAATTAAACATGCTCCTTTCCCTACGCAATTTATGCCCCCACAAGACCCAGCTTCAAGTGAGGATCATCTTTTGCCTTAAACCTTTTGTACCGCCTTCGGACGTAAGGGTATTGCCGGAAGTTTGTACGCATGCGATTTGTTCAGAGGTCAGTGGTTTATCAAAATCTTGGCGTGGCATCGCGTTTTTTCCTTATGTTGTCTCAAAATGTTCATTTCCTCCCAACGATCATTTCCACCGAATGACTCTTTATGTTCTTGCGCGTGTTTCCACGCCCCAGCTTCATGTCATTTCAGGAATGTTCCTCATAAAAGAAATGCGGGAGGAGACAAAGAGATGCAAAGAATGAGGGCGCTGCGCGAATTTATTCTGCTATAGCGTAGAAAGACGAACGACCGCATTTACGGCTTTGGGACGTACGGGCACTTTGTGCTTTGCTGGCTCTTCTTTTTTGCTCATCGCAGTTGTTCGGCGAGCGCTTTTTTAGAGGCTAGCTAGACACAGGCTCCGCGAATTTCCGTACCGCCGAGATGTGAGCACTTACAGCCAACAACCGAGAAGGCGGGGTCCGAACGATGACCGGCAGGACGTAACCTCTGTTCGAGCGATGACCTCAATGCCACAGCTGCTGAGGACAGTCGCTGTGGAGAAACAAGGGAGTAATAAAAGTAAAGCAAACAGCCCATTCTCCCATCGGAGTCCCGTTTTCTTCTTCCTTTTTCTCATTTCTTTGTTTCTCGGGGCAGTCATTTAACGAAATGGGTCAAAGGGAATTCTTGGCCTGTTTCCTGACGTGCTTAGTTGGCAGGCAGATCGACGAAAGGACCCCTGAGTAGATCATCGACCTACTATCGGGTCTTTCTACTCGCTATACACGCGCACTTCAGGCAGTATATTAGCCTCAGCAGTTCTGTGCCATTTTGTCCTTGGCCAGGTTTTCCTCATGTACCCATATTCGTGCATTTCCTTTGTACCAGCACGAGTTTGGCACTTATCGTTGTCTACGCACCGGTGCGTTGTCAACTTTGTCTCATAAATTCGTACGATCATGCCATAATAAATAAGACAATAAAATCGATGGTGGCCGCATAAAGCATCGGGCTGGTGCCGGGGCGGCCATAGTTTCATCGCATCATCGCAGACTTGACTTCTTATTGTTTGAGAGGCCCAAAATTATGTGAGACAGGAACCTACCTGCTGACCTACCTACCGATAAAAAAAAGCGTCACAGTAAAAATTAAATAAATACGATCCATCTTCTCCGGAAAGGCCACCGCATTACCGGAAAGGGAGGCGGAAAGCTAGCAAAGTCCCTTTCACTATTCTTTTGCTGGGCTATTGTTGGTTAATAGGATGCGAAACAATGTGAATTTCGCACTTATTCAATGATGTGCTTATTTTGTGAGTCACCTGCTCTTGCCTGTCACGTTTTTACTTCACATTTTGTGGCGTCATATTACGCTATATTAACAGTCATTTTAAGTGCGTGAAAGAAAACTACAGAGTGTCAAAATTATGCGGATTTCCCCTGCATCGTCTTTCCTAGCTAAGTTGTTGCTTTGTAATTTGTTTAAACGTATATTATAGAAAGCAAACACACAGCCTTAAGCCTGGCAGTCAAAGAATAAAAAAATAGAAAGTCGCCATCTTGCTTCTACAAAATCGCTCCTTTCTTTTTTTTTTTTACACTACGCGTTCGGAGAGCTAGAGGCATCATAATTACAAGAACAGCGAGCCGCCAACTGCAGACCAATGCTTGACCTTCACTGACCAGCGGGAGTGTAAACAGAAAACTCACATTCGTATGACGCTGTTCTTACGCATGCAGCTGCTTAGGAAGCTCTTCTATTTTCCTATGTTTGTTTCTCCCTCGGAAGCAGCATTTAACCAATGAAACAATACGATGAAGGGGGCGAGGCTGAAAGTGTCAGTAAGGACGAAGTTGAAAACTATACTGCCTCTGGTCGCATATCGCATTCCCACGTGGCGGCCGTATTTTCGATAAATTTTTTATTTCCCTTAAAACGGCCCGCCCTTACTGTCAATTAAGGTGCATCGCAGTCAGCGACAGCCTGTTCAATCGATTTCTGTGCGCGGAGCAGCCTTTGCTAATCCGTTCATCCGACATTTGAAGGCACTAAAAGCGCGGCGCGTTAGCCGGCACTCACGTGGTATTTGTTAAAATTTCACGCACTTTAAAGAAAAGGCAGAAAAAAAAAATTTAACAGGGTGGTTATATTAGCAGAGATGAAATATTCCAATGTTTCTGCACAAGCGCTACAACTTCTCTTGAAGATTTGATTAAAACTTGAAGATTTTTCACTAGAGTTACTATTCAAAAAGTAATTAAGGAATCTTTGTTAATTACGCAGCACAGCGGATTGGAAAGAAAGTCACAGGCCCGCGCGGCACACGCAGCACAGTGACAGCGTAAACTGGAAAAGCGGTTACATAGGCGCCCCATTTTCGGCACCGCGCACCACAGGTCTTCGCGGCGAGTATCCGAGTCGTTTTCACGAGAACGATCTGAAGTGTCAGCCCGGCGACCTGCGACTAGTCCTACTCTCTGTCACGCGGCCTGCTTACCCCGATGTTGCCTGGTGGCAGCCGTAGCTCTACGAATCACTTCCTCAGGTTCGTGCCTTGCGAGGAGACTCCATAACACGTACCGAAGAGTAAACACAGTTATTCAGATTACGCGGCGCAAATGTCCCATCCTTTGACCCGTGACACGGTACGTTGCTGTTGGCGATGGTGTTGGTAATGATGGCATCCCCTTCAAAATGGGATGGACACAAATAGTCACCTAGCCTGCTACAAGTCGGGACTCCTTCTGGAATATAACGGAATTGCAATGTACTCGGCGCGTATCGACAGCGACGCTACGCGGGGCGCATATCAAATGGCACATTCGATGGTAATGATGATGAAGCTGATTTAATGGCATTCCCTTTGAAACGGGATGGTCAAAAACAGTTGCCTAGCCTGCTTCGATTAATCAGGCATGCATTTTATCATTACATCAATACTTATAGATCTCCATAATCTTCTTTTTCTTCGTCAAGACTTCTCTATCTGTCTTGCACCGCTACCTATGCAGCTGCAACATGGCGTGCCACCTGGTGTAATAATATGCAACTGCAATGCAAAGGGCGCACGTATAGACGCTACGCGGCGCGAATTTCACAATTACAAGGCAAGGGGCACGTTACGATGCCAATGATGAACATGCTTTATTAGCATCCTCTTTGAAACGCTGCGGTGACATTGTCACCTAGCCAATTTGATTAAATCCGGTACACAATGTACATTTGTCTAGCATTCTTGGATACATCTCCTTAAACTGCTTTTTTCTTCCTGAAACATTATATAACTGCCTTGTACCGCTACATGTGCATCTGCTACACGGCGTTCTACCTGATCTAATTAAATGCAAGTGCAATGCAAAATGTGCACGTAACGACGCTACATAGCGCGCCTGTCGCAGCGCGTGTTTTCTCGTGCGCTAGGACGCGTTTATAGGGCATTTTTTTGCGCAGCAGGCCAGCACGCGCTGGCGTCCCGTACAAAAATGACTGTTGATTAACCATTGATACATTGTTGGGGAATTGCTGAAACAACGGACTTCAACAAATTTTCAAAAGCAATTGAGTTCGCTCAACACTTGCACAACAATATCGCCGTTGAGTGTTCTCAATAAACAATTTATTGGGTAATTTATGTTGGTTTTTGTAGTTTTTTGTTGTGTAGAAGTTGAGTCCAGTATCAATAATTAGGACTCGCATATGAAGACATACCAAAAATTAAATTCGAAGCGTTCCAACCTCATTGCTGTCACTTTGCGGCAGGTAGGTTCTTCTTTCGCCTCGTTTTCATGGAAAGAAAATAATGTGTGACCGATGGGGTGGCATGGAACGTCGGCCGTCGAGCCCGGTGCTGTAACCATTATGCCACGAACGCGCGCATGCTCCTCTCGTTCCAAAGCCAGTAAGTTCTGAAATGCTTGGCGCGTGCGCAGCGTGCCACTTCCTCGTGCTGTCGCTAAAGCTGGCGCTTTCAAGCGCCTATCTCCGGGACTGCCCCACTTTCGTAGCCGTTTTCTCTCTGTAAAAACTGCAGCGTTAGACTAGCTTCATGACCGCCCAAGTTCATGACAATTTATTTCTTCGCCGGTGTACAAATGCCATCGTCGTTTTAACATACACTAGATGACCTAGCAATTGGTACGATCCAAATTGAGCACGTTTCGGGGAGCAGAAGAATGCGAAGTTCACTCGCAAACATGGCGACTACGCGCATGTGGAGTTCCCCAAAAGTATACACGGCGGCAGCGCGGCCGGCGATAAAGCCTGTTTCACATGATGCGATTTTCGTCGCACCGGAAGTGCGATTTCCGTCGTTTGCAATGAAAATCGCAGTCGCAGTGCCGACCCCCCGATTTTCGGCTGCGACCAACCGGTTGGTCGCACAGTCGCACCGTCGCACCGATCGCTGCGATTTTCCGTCGAAATTGCGCGGAGAGCTGTCAACGGAGCTATTTCGCCGGTTTGTTTTGGAAAATGGCGTCTCGCACGACAAGTGCAATGCGCGGAGACGTGGATCATCGAATTCGGTACGTACGCGAAGGGTGAATAAAAAACTTGTACCGCATATTCGATTCTCCCATTTATGTACGTTTGTTGACACGTTACGCAGCAACTAAAGTACATTTTCACGTTTGCTTCGTACGCCTTTGCGAGTTGTCTGTGCTAGGAGGTGTTCGATCCCCAGCAGACGACGAGGTCGTCACAATTTTCTTTTGTTGAGTAGCATGCGAAAATCGCGCTTACGGAGCAGCTTGAATTATTTCAAACTCGGCAAGGGCAAATGACAAGACAGCAAAGTACCCGAAGTTTCAACGTTGCGCTGAACGCGGTACCGTTCAGTTGCCTTTTCTTGTCGCTTTTCAAGCGTGAATTACACGATGCATCTTGAAAGCTTATCTTACCTCTTATTAAATTTGACGTTAAAATTAAAAGTGTAGGCTATCGTAATGAATTTGCTACGATAGCATTGGATCCGTGGCTTGAATAAAATATCACATGCACGTTAAGTTCTCTTCTCTGGAGAATTTTTTTTTCTTGCACAGAAACCAATAAACATTGACTATGTTGCGGACTTTGTATCCTTACTGCATCTGTATTATCACTTGCTTTGAAAGGTAATTAACTCTAGAGCTAGTAGATTAAGTAAATTGCTTGCTATAGTGGCACAGTGACAACGTACCCTCCTGCACATTCATGTAGAACTCGTGCAACATTACGAAAAGCAGGGATAAAACAGTATAAAACGACACGCTAAAGAAAAGTAAATCGAAACTGTGCAGTGAAGTCAGCCAGTACAAGTAGTTCTTGCACGTTCATAGCTGATCAAGTGTGCAGAAACATTCATGCTGTACATGTTTCTAGTAAGTTTCTAATAAGTTTGTGATCACATATATTAGTGTGTAAACCCATATAACGATATCCGCTGCGATTACTATCTTTATAAGTAATGAAATGCCATGCTACTTGCAATAACATATATCACCCGAGGATTTTAGAACAAATTTCTGCATTTCAACTATACACAATATGTGGTTTATTCAATAAAGGACCACAAACTGGGCTTTTTTGCAATGACACACTTATTCCAAATTTTACTTACATAGAGGCAAGAAAAAAACAACTATAGACAAAAATATTGTTCCTCACTTTATTCACGTGCCACTGTGGCTATAGCATTCTGCTGCTAACACAAGGTGAGGGGTTGATTTGCCAGTCATGGAAGTTGCATTTCGATGGGAGTCATAGGTAAAAAAAAAGCTCTTGCACTTAGATTTAGTTCATCACCTTTTATTGAACCCTTAAACTTCAACATACTATTGCATAGGGGGGCATGCTTATGCAAAATGTAACACCAATTGAAAGCAAATGGCAGAAGTGTAAAACAACCATCTTTCATGCTAATTTGAGCGTGTAAATATTCATTGCATCAATATGTATTGTTCAACAGCACTGCACAAATAAGCATGATCAGGTATAGCAAGTACTCTGTCAGGAAGCTGGTTCTACAGATGTATAAATGTCAAGGCATGAATGCTGATACTACGTTGCACACATAGCACAAAGAAAACCTTTTTCAAGAGTTGTCCCTTCTGGCAGATATGAGTGGGCCATAAGCAGCAGAAACTTTATTGCAGGACATTGTGTAATACCGCTTATGAAAGAATGAAGAGAGTGAAGAGCCTTTTAACAGCAGTACCTCATGCTACTCTAGTAAGAGGAACGATGAGCAAAAATATTTCTGGCAGAGAACTTAAACAGTAAGTTTCTGAAAGACAGAAAGTTCCAGGTGAGAGTTGGAGGTACATTTGGCCCACACACACCAACAACACGGGCATACTACAAGAAACACTAGAGCCTATGGTGTATTACAGTCTATGGGAAAGCTATCTTATACAGAAATCAAGAATGATGCAACAAGCCCTCGACAACACTGCAGACTTTCTTGGCCAATCTGGCCTCTCGCTTTCTGATAAGTCAGCTCATATCGACGTCGGAAAAAAAAGAAAGGCTAGAATCAAGAACTACCCTAGATTGCACATTGTGATCCACATAGCTGGACAAATATGCCCGCAAGTCAACATCTACAAATCCTCAGGTAGTGTAAGCCCATGACGGCAGAGCCAGCACGTGGGTGAAATAATTATGCAATGCCTGGACGCAACTTCCACACCTGGTGAAAGAATAATCTCGAAATCATGGAGGTGGACGAGTGGATACTATGGAAAATCGCAGATGCTGTGCTTGTGTCCAAGGTATGGTACGGTATGAATTACCAGCAGCACACACAGAAGACAACTCATCGAATACAGGCATCGGGTAGTAATAACAAGTCTTTCCAACTTTACCATGCTTGAAGATCTCTATGAGAAAGAGCAAACAAGCAAGCACCTAGACAGAGTAGAGTTGCAGCCTGCAGCACAAATTCTTTGTCTCAAGAGCTCAGAACCTCGTCCCAAGATACTATGCCAGCTAGCATATGAGATGCAAAGACGACTACCCCTCCCTATAGAAACATAACCTCAGGAGTACCTGAACTTGAAACACAACAGGCCCATACCGTGAAATATGGGGGCAAACAATTAGGCCAGGAGACTATATGCAACTGCCAAACACACAGAGGAGGTTGCTAATCATGAAGATGCAAGCAAACGTAAGGCACATATAGTACACTGATCTGGCAATAGCAGTGTAACAGTAGTATGACACTACATAAAACTAAACCCCATATAAGTGAGTACCATTCCAGGTCATCCTACACCTAGAAAAGCTGAACTGAAAGCAATCAAAGCAGCACTTGTAGTGCAGATTACACCCTGCACAACACCCTGCTTGGATTCACCAGAAACTGTCTGGGCCTGCACATCACACAAGATTGTCAGGAAAATCAGGAGATTGACACGCGACTTGTGAGCACATGGCCAGAAATTAAATTACAGGATACATAGCCATGCAGATATTCCAGGACACAAGCGGGCTTATAAGCCCGACATAATTGAAAACTAGATGAGTTTGTGTGTATTCATTATTAACTGAAGTGCAACAGATAGACAACAGACAAGAACGAAGTGCTCTGTGTGTTCACTTCGTTCTTGTCCATCGTATTTCTGTTGCAATATAGTTCATGAATTCACGAGGCTGCACAAGAGAAGAATGATACCTCTGCCCAAGGGCGCGATTTCACATCCAAATCCACGCGTGCGCGCGCGCGCGCGCACGCACACACACACACACACACACACACACACACACACACACACACACACACACACACACACACACAAATGTTGCAAGTGTGCATAGCATGAAGCAGTATCAACAGGATGGCACTAGATATGGATGAGGACTAACTTTCAACTGAGGTTCATTTGTAAAAATGTGGCGAGTTATACAAATTACCAGAAAAAAAAAGGATGATGAGCAAAACGAGAACAAGGTGAAAGCAGGAGCCAACGTTTCGACAAGTGGACTTGTCTTCTTCAAGGTCCACTTGTGGAAACGTTGGCTCCTACTTTCACCTTGTTCTCGTGTTGCTCATCGTCTTGAATTTCCATCTCCCACCTTCCCCGAGTTTTCTCCAGAAAAAGAAGGACATCTTTGAAGGCTAGATAAAAATTGGTGCTTGATGCAGCCAAACAGAAATAAAAATGCTACAGAAAGAAAATACAGAAAAATTCCAAGTGCAGGAAAAAATCCTTACAATTGCCAATCCTGCATGCCAGCACCTTTCAAGAAACACTGTTGTTATTCCAATAGACAGACTGACAGCTTGCTTATGCAAGCACATTATTCCAGTTCCATGCCATTGGGAAAAAAATGAGTTTCCTGGAAGGTAGCCACATGCACACTTGGTGATCACAATGTTTTGCTCCCTGGACTTGTGTGTGTATATATATATATATATATATATATATTGTTTTTTTTCTCTCTTTCCTGCTTTTATGTTTGGTTTCAGCAAGCACTAGTCCTTATCAGGTTTTATTGCTTTACTACTTTCTGGTAACCTTTATAAATCACTGCATTTTCACAATAAATCTTTTAATTAGAAGTTAGCGTACCCTGTTCTTACTGCTTTACACTATACATTCTTGCTACATTGGCCAAATAAAAGATTTTATAAGGTACACAGAAGCATCATAAGGGCTATTAAAGTGGCTTGTTGCAGTCTAAAAAAAATGAATAGCCTGGCTGCAAATGGCACCAGAGAACACATAGGACGAACAAGAAAACCGAGATGATCTAACTACCAAAAGTTTAATGTACACACCGAGTAAATGCTCGTTGACAAGCAATAGACTGAACACACACAAAAAGGAGAAGCAAAAATTCATGTGCGTTTCCTGACAGGAAATGCAACCATTTCTAACGGAGGCCGTGCTGACAAGATTAACCCAGCATTTTTAGATCTACAGCTTCCGTAATTTCTCTAGGCAGCGGATCTGCACAGAATGCTAGCTTCTTCCTCTATATGTACGCTCAGATGTGGAGAGTGCATTGTAGAGGAAGCTAGCATTCTGTGGAGATCGGCTGCCTAGAGAAATTATGGAAGCTGTAGATGCAAAGACACTGGGAGAATCTTGTGTCAGCATGGCCTCTGTTACACTTTCAGAGATGGATGCGTTTCTTGCTGGGATCTGTATGGACACACATCAGATCTTGCTTCTGCTTTTTGCGTAAATTTGATTTATTGCTTGTCGACCAGCATTTACTCGGCATGTTCAATAAACTTTCATTTGTTAGTACACTTCATGATTGTCCTGGTCTCTAGCAGAAAGGTGTTCATTCTTTTTACAATGAAGCTGTATATGCCTAGGCAAAACACTCGTGGTCCGTTCACAAAAACCCTAGTGTGGGGGTGTGAGCCATTGTTTAAGGGGGTGTGAGCCATTGCATTCGTCTTGCATGATGGATGGAAAAATTTCTTGTTGGGTAGACATAGCAATGCTTATGCATTTCAAACTTACATTTATCTACGTATTATTGCAGGGAATGGACACAGAGGGGGACGGGGTTAAGACAAGATCATGATGTCATTATTATCTCGCAGCAAAGGTGTGGTGGGCCATTCACTAGACCGATAGTGACGTCGTTTCTCTCTAGCAGCAGAGCGCGCGTGCAGCAGTCTCTCTCCGACTCCCAATAGGTTCAAAAATGTGTCCCTGTCTTTAATTAAATGAAATGTGCAGCCCCGGTGTGTCACTTGGTAACTACAGTGCATAACTGAGTCATAAACATTATGATTAACGCATTACAATATACAAGTGCGTAACATAATTCAGAAAGACTTTGATGGACCCGCTGGATTAACACAATGACCCACTCATTGCACTTTCCATGATGGTGATCTTGCAAAGTGCGATGTGTGGCATTCCAAATAAACAATGTGATAAACCCAAGCCAAACATGTGCATAACCTCATTAAGAAACATAGACATAACCAATAATATAGAAAGACGTGAATAAACCATTGGAATTAACCCAGTGATAAACAACGGGGCCGCTCATTACAGCTTCGCTGGTTTACTGTCTGTACACGGTGCATGGGCAGTAACTTTTTCTGTTATTGTTTGTTAAGTATTGTGTAATGTTGTGCCAGTAAAACACGTTGGGCTAGTTGGTGCAATGTATTGGTATTGCTTTTTTTGCTGGTTTCTTTCTTAATGTCGTGCCCTTCTTCCTTTTGTAACAACTTTTTTATTCCCTATTGCATAATACTCCAACCTTGCAGCCTGCGAGGCATGTAAATAAATAAGTACATAAGCACGTCATTCATTCATCTGCATACACCTCGCACCATTCCTTGCTCAACAAACGTCACTGTGTTGATGTCTCGCAGCGTGCATCTACATTAACTGCCATTTGCGTTTCGGTACGGTTTGTGAACAGTGTAATGCATAAAGATTACATGACATTAAGGTTGTGACCTATGCGGTGCATAAGCAAACCTTGCAAAAGATCACATGTTGGATTGTTGAAAATAAGACAAATTGTATATATTGCAGTTACTTTAACAGATTTAATTGACCACTTGACAAAAACTTCACTTCGCATAGATTTCAACACGTACACTGAATCTGCAGTTTATTTTGCTTATTAATGTAGTCGTTACTGCATGGCCACATAGTAGATTCGAAAACAAAGTTAAATAAATTTGTTTGTTGCAATATAACAATGTGTAGATCACTGCGATTGTAACACCATAACTTGATACAAACATGCACAGTATAGGATGCAGACAAATGCTCAGGACAAACTCCAGATTGTTTGCATCCTGATACTTATGAAAGTGAACGGTTTCATTCCATGGCTGTCAATGAGAGGGAGAAAGAAAACTTAATTGTGTTCGTGGAACAAAAACGCATGGATAAGCTTAGACATATAGTTATTGCTTAACACTTTCGAAATGAATAATTATAGCTTGCTATCGACATTGAAGCAGCCTTTCGACAGCAAGAAAAGGAATCAGTTTTTCCAGCTCTGAACATTTAACTGCAGGAAATGCTAGCAGGCATAAAATTCTGCCAATATAATCTGTTTAGGAATACCAAATTGGAATAAACATTGAGACTTGCATTTGTACTTTCTCTTGCTGAGCAATCTAGTTTGAAATGACTCCCATATGCATGTCGTAACAATGTTGATATAATACAGGTTAAATGCATGACTAGCTTAAGAAATCTGGATGATTGCTATAAAAACAGTGAAGAAACTATAATATCTAATAACATTAATAATATAATAATAATATTTATTTCCACAAAACAGGCTAACCGTGAGCGGCGTGCGAGGCTGAGCACAAAGCTGAAAAATTCTACGGCAAGTGCGCCTGCCGTGGGCCTACGATCCTGCAATATGGATAGCGCGTATTGATATGGTCTTCCTGTTAGAAGTTCCGAGTATACTACCAGCGCGAGACACGGGACAACAACGTGGACGAGAAGCGTGTCTTTTAGAATGCTATGTTACAACGTACAGGTTTCTACAAAAGTGACGGTAACTGCTCGAAACATTTGATGCGTCGGCTTTTGCGCCTTTAGAAATATTTAGAGAGGACCCCCATATATATATTCGCAGCGCAAGCACGGCGATGGACGAACCAGGCTAGCGCTAAGGTTGAATTTCACAACACAATTTTCATTCCACGTCGTAATCACACATCGTTTGAGGCTTCGTTCAGGGGCACACGCGGGCGTTCGGGTTCGTGCTTCTTGTTGCGTTTGGCGTAAGAATATGGCTAGGAGCAGGCACCACATATGCGCAATTACGGGCAATATACACGCATAATTTCTCCACAAGCTGACGCCGAGCACGGGTAGCGCGGGGATCTTGTTGGGCTGACACGACAACTTCGTGGCAGCCGAATTCCGAATACTGCATATGCGGCGAGGGTAGCTATATGAACTTGTCGATAGGTCATCTTGTAGATTGTTGTAGCGCAGGCAGAACGAAACGGCCATAGAAGGCAGATGAGACAACACACAGCGCTGAACCACCTGCGAACAGCTGTTTACGTGCGCGATGTCACACTGAACTACAGAAACCGCCGTCGCGCACTCCAAGACAAATCTTAACTAACGTACTTAAATTAGTACACGTATATATTATTTGCTTCTAATCAAGAGAAGTCAAAAATATTATAGTCTAAACATTTTATTCATTACAATAAAAGAATTATGCAGCGTGTGCTACGAAACCTGGCAGTAAGCAACCATGGGCGTCGCACCAGTCGCATTGTTGAAATCACAATCATGTGAAATGAGCCTTCTAAAAATCGCATTGCGACGCGTGCGACAGCACCGATTTTTGTCGTTGCAGTCGCAGCATGTGAAACAGCCTTCAGACAGGCACCGGCACGCGACGACGCTACCTTCGAGCATCCGACGCGCTATGGGAACCGTAGGATCCAAGCGGCGCACATGCTGCAAACATACACGTGAGAGATCTTCGAATTTCCTGAGACGCACCCTCCGTCCGGAAAGTAAATATAGCTTTTTTTATCCAACGGCCGTGGTACTAGAGATCAAACAACGAACACGCTTTGAGATCGCAGCGCGCAGCCGCTATAACCATTGACTTCAAAGAGCTTCTGATTCAGAAACAGCCGCAACAGTATCGCAGCTAATCGCTGTATCTGCGGCTGCTCTCGACTGGAGCCTTGCAATAAGCACGCGATCTATTAGAGCCTCGCCGAACTCTCGTCCTCTCGCCTCCTAAGCCTGCAGGACAGCTCCCGTATGTTCAGTTAAATATAAGAACACCAAAGGAAAATGAAAGAAATACAGGTAGCGGACTCTTATCATATCTTACTTGTCACCTCGTCATCTGCAAAGGTGCGATAAACTATTCTAGTAGCGTTACTTTAGTCAAGATAATAAAATTAGTAGTAATTCTTACTTCTAGGTGGCGCCACCAACGTCAAGGTAGCGTTCGGGTGTGTGTGCGTGCGCACGCGGTTGCAACCGTTGTAGCTTCGTTTTGAGCACACTTTTTTAACAGTACGCATCGTTACCGCTAGTTTCGTAGTCGCATATTTTGGTCGTAGTATTTATTGCTTACGCTACAAATTAGGTTATTCTTAAAACTTTATGAAGGTTAGTGGATGAAAAATCACTACTAATTAATTAGTGGTTTTTCCTTGCGGTTATTTTGTGTTTGAAAGGTTTTTATAACTCCATACGATAGTGAAGCTGTGAACGGCTTTCGGACTCAGTTAGTTGGTTGCTGTTGCGTGGTGGTTCACGCCTCGTGCTTTTTGATGAAAGTACTTTTTTCTTTTCGGTCATCATGACGCACATTTTAGTGCAATGCTTTAACGACGAAAAGTGGGACGTTTATCCGTTGAAGTCGTTGGCTGACTCAGCAACTACTCTTCGACTGATGTGCGAGCCTGGCTGTTTTGATGAGTTGCGCGGCAGAGGTCATGATGCCTGTTGAACGGAAGGCACCCCGAAACAGTCGCAGCCGAACTTCTGCAGATAGGTAAGTAATCTCGTTTTCTTGGGCACGTAGCCTTTTTTCTATTTTGACATTGACAAGCGTGAGATGTTAAGCACACCGTTCACTTTCTTCAAGCAAACCGTATGCCCCGGAGCGAAAGCGCGCGATACGCATTTCGTAACTATGGCGGCCGCCGTGGCAATTTGGGGCTCGAGGTCGTGGATACGATCCCTGCGGCGGCCGCATGCCAAAGGAGCGGGATGCAAAAACGCTCGTGCATTGTGCATTGTATGCACTTAAAAATTTCCAGGAAGTCAAAATCAATACGGAGTCCCCAACTACAACCTGCCTCATAATCAGATGGCTGGTTTCGCACGTAGGACATCATAATTATATTTTTAATCCGTAGTTGCTCATCGTATACCATACAGTTAGTGTGATCACCTTTTGTGCCGTAGCGGTTAAGCGCGCCTCGATTTAGGTTGCGCCTAATGCGGCGCACCGCAAAATATATTTCGCCTCATTGGGATTTCAGGAGAACGGCCAACCGATTAGTCACAGCTTCCGCGCGGTGACTGCACACGGATACACAGCGCAAAT
Source organism: Dermacentor andersoni (assembly GCF_023375885.2). Classification (NCBI taxonomy): domain Eukaryota; kingdom Metazoa; phylum Arthropoda; class Arachnida; order Ixodida; family Ixodidae; genus Dermacentor; species Dermacentor andersoni. The sequence goes on along the minus strand of NC_092814.1, from coordinate 366,795,383 downwards.
GAACAGAGGTGTGGTGACGACTTCGGCAAAGAACACAGCCGCCGACGGGCTCGCCTTATCGCCTATCACCTCCAAAACTACCGCAGTAAGCATCTTTATCTAGCGCGGCGCGTTTCTGTTGAAGGCGTACCGTACAATTTTAATTGGCGATAACCGAAACATGCCACCGTTCTCTGCTGCCTCTTTGAGCTGGGCCGATCCGAATGTGCGTTGCTTGCAGAAGCGGAAAGAGCGCCACTCGGCGCGTTGTCGCCTCGAGCACCGTTTGCGCGGTGAAGAATGACGCGTGCATGAAGCTAGCTCACTGCGCAGACGCTACCGCGCAAAACGCGCAAGGGCGTGTACGCGACGTTCTGCACACAAATCGCGTGGGATGATCGGAGACACGCCGGAGCGGCTAGCTTCAAAGAAACGGTGCATGTTCTCACTCGTACAGGCACGCTCATGCTCGCATCGCTCTCGGCGTATCTTTAGGTCATTCCTGCTGCTGGACTTCTACCCAAAGATTGGATATCTGCTTGGTATCGGCTATGTACTGTCCCGTGGTCTTTGGTTCTGCGAGAGAGCGGGGAATATTTCTCCCCGCTGTGAAACATCGCTGTGCGTGTCTTAGCAAACATTTACCGTAGCAACCTATTTCTTTTCTAGACAGCACTCGTAAAGAGTCGCAAATTTTTACTTGCCAGTATAGTGTGTACTTCTATATTGTGCGTAGTTATGTGCAGTGTGCGGCAGATTCTGAATCCGCGCAATCTCATTTTCTGTCCGCATTCCCTTCTCGTAGGTTACGCATGCAGCAAATGTCCAGATGCTAAAGAGTTCTACGTCAAGAGCAGCTTGGCGTCGTGCAAGAGACACCCGTTGATATGTGGCTGATTCACTAGCAAGCTCGCATCTATGTTGCCACTCTCCATCAAGTGGGATTTTTAACAATTTTTTTCTGCTGCTCTGTGGTGCACTAGTTGCCGCGCATGGACACTGTGAAGGCTTACTTTCGATTTGCTCTGGCTTTTAGTAGCAAAGGACGGGCTAGCTTTTGAGGGGAGGTATTTCCTTTTGCTTGCGAGAATGTTTACCAGCCTAACCAAGTGATACGTCCGTACTGGAAACAGCAGCGGGAACAGAGACGGACGACGAAATAGGTAGGAGGACACACGAGCGTAAGTTCAACTAAGTTTATTTTTGAAGACAGAGGTAATAAAGACGCTGGTCAACTTGACAAAGGTAAAGAGCCGTGCATGCGTGGCAGAAACAGCCACGAGCGACAAGAAAAAAATATGAAAAAGCCATGTCATGTAGAATAAACGTGCGTGAAAAACGAGAACTATCGGACGAATCTTTCGAAAAAGCGAAATATTTGTCCGATGAGTGATACTACCCAACGAGAAATACTCTTGAGAACTGCAAGTCTTTCCTACTAAGGGCAACAGATAACTTGCTTATGTATTTGTTTTGTTTGTAATCAATAAATATTGCTGCTGGAACTCCTCTGGTGTTGAGGTATAGAGCAGAAAGAACGGTTGTTTCATCACAAAGACCAGTACACAACAGGACTTATGAAAGAATTATTTATTGATCACGAAGAAAAATTCATAAGCAAGATTTCTGTGACCCTTAGTGGGAAAGAGTTGCTGCAGTAATTCTCCTTAACATCACTTACAGGACAAACCTTTGTTTTCATGTGTTTTGTTGTTTTTGACGTACATGTTCTACAGGACATCTCTTTCGGTCCTTTTTTGTTGTGCCGGGCTGTTTCTGCTGCACATCCATGGCTTTTTCTTTGTGAAGTTGGCCAATGTGTTTAAAATCTTTGTCTTCATGAATAGACTTCTAGTTGAGTCAGCATTCATGTGTGTTCCTACCTTAATTCATCCTTCTCGTTTCTGTTTGTGTGGTTGTCAAATATAGATGTACGCCGAATTGGCGAAGTGTCCATAGAATTGATACATGAAATATTTGCGCTGTTTATTTCAGGAAGAACGCTATAGGGTCTTATCTTCTCTGTTTTTAACACTGATGTACATTTTTCTAGTTCAACTTCAAGGAGTCCCCTGAGGAAGCCAATAAGAGAGATGGTAACTTCATTTGTGTAAGATTTATGAATTTCATCCATTCAAGGCATGACATGTCAAATAGGTATGCAAGTATTCGTACTTTTTAAACATACTAAGCCCTAGTTTTCGGTTCTCATGACGCTGCTTTGTACTGTGCTGCATTCTCCAGGCGCAGGAACCTTCTTTTATGGCGTCAGCGCATGGGTTCTTTTTGTATATATATTGGAGAAACAATTGTCTTGAGCTTAAATATGCATGTATATCACTTGTAATTTTTTTTCAACACGGGTGCTGTATCTCCCTCCGTCTTTCTTACTGTTTTGTCCCAATTTTTATCCAACTTTTATGTATTTTATGCAATAAAATTTTGGTAGCATTTCAATAACATTTTACCTGCGCAATTGAGGTCATTGGTTTTTCGTATACGCATTTATTTGCGTTTTTCACTATCTCACCAATCTGGCTGTCCAGTCATTGAAACCTTTTCCCATCCTTTATGACTATTTCTGTGGTACTTGATACTGCAAGTGCAGGTGACCATCTATTTGGCTCTTTGGAATTGTGTTAGCCGTGTGTTACTACCAATTTTCTGTGCTAATTATTTTTTCTCTTATCGTTCAAGGTGTTAGCCTTGCCTTATCTCTTTATTGACTAAGGTACCACTTAGTTGCTGGGTATAGTGAAAAAGGCCCCAAAAAGTGCTCTAATTAGCTTTGTGCAAGTCCAGAAAATTAACTGAAAATGAGCTCACTAAATTGAGGAAATACCACCAACAAACTCTTCTGTACCTCAATTTATCATATACAAATGGTGTACTGTTCTTGCAAACCTGGCTCGTCAGAAACATCATTCAGGTGTTCACCATGCCCGAATGCTTTCTAAATGATGTCTCATGAATTAATAGCTAAGTTGAGTGATGTTATTCTATAAAATAATTGGGCAACCTGAAAATATAACATCTCGAAGACAAAGAGCTCAGGCAAGTCTACTTTGGTACTTCATTAAATTTTAATCGTGGTGAAAGACGTGTGCTAAAGCTTGTATATATTTACGTGAAGTCATTTGTTTCAAGTCTGTTATTTTGCCTTCTCACAGTCAGCCGTAACTTTTCCTGTGATGGGTTAGTGTGCGAAACATTTTAATATAACGTATTCAGATGTCATGTGTGTATCCACACGCAAGCAGCTTCAAGTGTTCATGTGTTCAAAGTTGGTGAGAAGGGTATGCTTAAGCCCTGCCTTTTGAGTCGCTTTGCCTTCTAGTCATAAACTTAAGTCGCAAGTAGAGACCACATTGGTCGTTTAGATTTAATTCATATGTACAGGTTTTTTTTCAGATGTATTTACACTGTTAAGAGTGTTGTAGGTACTAGCCTGTCTCCAGGTTCGATGTAGTGGTGCCTTATGTACTCTAATAATGTTTCATGGGCACGCATCTTTAGTGTAAGTAAACGTACTTCAAGTTGATCAGTCTCTCCTTTGCTTTTGTTTGTGTTTGTGAAAGTTATGAGCAGGCACCGGGGCATGCAAATGTGAATAGCAAAGCAATTTCAATATATGAATAAAGATCCACTAGCCCAACGAAATGTCAATCATATTTCAATGGCCACTTCTGAAATTTCAATGCCATCTCAACTGGGCCACAATGTACTTTTAAGTGCTGTGACAACAATAACTCAACAGGTAACGGAACTAGCACAACGTCAGTTCAATGCAGCATCGATGGTAATCCAACAACCATTCAACAAAATGAACACAACGAGCCGTCTAAGCACAATGGAATTTCGATGGTAACTTAACAATTTTTCAACATTGAGACACCCAATGGTGTTTCAATAAAATTTCAGTGGCCAATATTCAAGACCACTCAACAGTTAGCCCAACAATTCTGCAACAAAATTTCCACAATACCTCAATGAAAAAGTCAACATTGACCAATAATAATTCAACCCCTTCTCAATAATTTTTTTTTGTACGGGGTGGCTCAGTGGTACAGTGGCTGTCTCCGACGCAGCGGGCCCATGTTAGATCTCGGCGGGAACTTCCCGGCGACAGCTGCCACGGACACCGGCGGTGGCGGAGGGGGACACCATCGCCACCCGAAACAGCTGTTGGAATGAGCCCATAACAGGTTACGCTGTAAAATATCATGACGTGCTCTATGTGACTCAGAACAATACTGCGCCAATTCGACACGCGTAGGATAATACTTGACTCAAGTTAGATGAAATACCTTCTATAGATTTGCTAGAGACTGGTCTACAGGAATTGTCTATAGGCAGTCTGTTGACCACATTCTACAGAAGGTCTAAGGCCACAAGTCCACAGACTAGACTGGTCTACAGGAATACTCTACATACATTCCATAGACTTCTGTCTACAAAAGGAGAACTGTATACGCCTATTGTTACGTTTCGCCTACGACGCGCGGTATAGCCGGCGCGGATGCAACGGACGCCGGGGCTTCGTTCAAAGCGGCGGACATTTTGGCCCGTTCAGCGCCGCCGATACGCCTCCCCGCCAAGCGCGTCCAGGCGTGTTTCAGTGCCACGTGTCTTCAAGTGTGCGTGTGTGTGTGTGTGTGCATGTTGGTGCCCACGCTTGTCAAAGCGCGGCAGCCGGGGAGAGGAGCTCCCCAAGTGTGAAGCGAGGAGGTCTGACCGGCGCCGGCCCGGCGGATGCGTCACTACACTCGTCCCAACGTGTCTCTCAGCCTGTCCGTGCCCAGTCACGTGCGCCTCTATCGAGGCGTTCCTTCTTGCCCTCAACTCCGAGAGTATAAGAGCAGCTGCTCCCGGACGCCGAGGGAGGCTCCGATTTCTTCCGTTGAGTTACGTGCTCTCCCGTCTCTCCACTTCGGTCGACCTGACCGCCCGCTCTTTTGCGATGCTAGAATAAACAAGTTGTTCTGTTACCAGTCGACTCATGCTTTGCCAGGACCTTCGGATGCTTCCAGTTGTGCCCCAGGCCGCCAGGCCAACGCTACCCTTGGGGCTTGCGACCCATTTGCAACAACGGGTGTCAGCACTGAGATTCCAACACTATAAACGTTTGTCTATAGGCATTCTGCAGACATTTATCCCCAAACAGGAATTGTCATTAATTTTAGACAGCCTATAGGCTCCGACGTTTATAGACTAGTCTTCAAAAAGTGTAAGGCCGTAAGTCATGTCTATAGATTAGTGACTATCTATAGACTAGTGTAAAGGTTTATCTGTTCAAATTCTATGAACTTCATATACACATGTCTTTAAACTGTGTATGGACTTTCTACAAAAACACTTCTAAGGGGTGGTACTTATGGCACCGAAGTCAATGAGCAATGAAGCGTGCACGGCATCCCTTGTGGCACTTGCGTTAATTGAGATATAGTTCTAGATACTGTTCTATTGCAAGGCAATCTGGATGGCGTTCCATGGCAGGATTGGCTGAGAACGGCAAACGCCACGAGAACGCGAGGCCTCCACAGCAGGGTGTTTATCGATGTAGCGGCCAAGGCAAGGTTAGTGTTGACTGCGGCATTGTAATGAAACAGTTGGCAGTGCCTCTGCTCGGCTGGTTTACTCTCCACCTGCACCTTCTATTGATCATTCACTGGTTTTTCCTCTTCACACACACACACACACGCGCGCGCGCACGCACGCACGCACACATACATACATACATACATACATACATACATACATACATACACACATACATACATACATACATACATACAGCGTAAGTGGGTACGACAAATACAAAATAGTACGAGGTATAGAGAAAGGTGTAATGGCTTCCACGCTTCCGTGGTCTACTTAAAATCTAGAGCGAAGTCAGGAATGAGGATTAAGGTAGGCTGGACGACTAGAACTAGGCCTTTTTGATGTTCGGGAAGCCCAGAGAAAAGTGCGTTTTGTAAGATGTGTGAGTAATACGAAAGAAAATAACTAGCTGGGTAGGTTACCAGACTTTTATGTCGGAAAAATTTGCACACTTGAGAAATAGAAATAGGAAACTAACCAGCTAGCATTACCTGACCGTAATGGTACGCGGCATAGAAAAGTCAGATATGTAGATACCGCCTAATTCATGGGCGCAATCAAGAAGAAGATAATTGCGAACCTGTATCAAACAGCAAAGAATGGAATCAGCAAAATCTGCTTTTTGATAGGCTGACGTAATGGCGCTCTGCCCTACCATTCGAAGCAGGAACTGGGCGTCTCGGCAAGCTGTTATATAAGGTTAGTTTTAGATGAAGATAATTCTTGTGCATTCTGTGAAAATAGTACCCAAGCCACTCAATAAATTTTCTTAACTTAAGTATGGACGCAGAAGTATATTAACACACAGTAACCCTGCCTAACTCCACAAGAGAAACTGTGAAATAGTATACGACGCAGAATATTAATAGACTGCGAGGTTGTTCTGGGTCCAAAGGTAGGGAATATACGAAATGAAGAGACATTACTTTTTAAGATAATAAATGTTTTAGCAGAGTGGATGGTTTGCTAAAGCGAAACATGGCTCTGAAGGGTCAATATTAGGCGCAGCATTTCATGATGACGGTCGACGTTTATGCAATTGAGATTCAAGCAATGTAGCGACGCACCGTATTGCTGTTGCACATTTATTCAGAATCTGTAATGGCCATTCAGAAATTTCCATTGCTCTGGGTTCGCGGAGGACACAAAGAAAGCTTCACTAAACACGGCTTATTACGCGCAGGCAGTTTGGTAACGCCGACATTGCAGAACCGGCGTTCAGGATACCGAACTTCGAAAGAAATCGTAGCGCTATTTCTTTCTTTTTTTCTTTTTCAGGAGTAAAAGTTATTTTTGTTGATGACTTGATCAGTGCACGTTCTTTTTTTTTTTATAGTAAACTGTGGCCATGCGCAGCCGACTCATGTGCCAAACAAAGGTCGTTAAGTGCCGGCTGGTCTGAAGCTGGTAAGCCTGTTATTTGGGATTATTACGCATGTGTCCATGGCCCAATGGGTAGAGAATCGTATATATCTATGGTGAGGGAAGAGATTTTGAAGCCCACGGTAGGGCATGTAATTTCCTTTTAGTTTCGCGAGTGAAAGCGACGTTTCAGGGGCTAGATAACAGACAGCAGCAGCACGCCAAAGTGCGTGAAGTGGGCTAGGGATGCTAATCGCAATAATTAACGAGCTAGGTGGCCCCGGCATCCCCCTGCTTCAAAGGGAGTGATCATGAAATGCGTACAGATATCGTTAGGTGAACAAGGCAAGTCAGGGGAAGATTAATATGGAAGGACAACAAATTGAAGAAGGAAGCCTCAAGGATTATCGGTTAATCAGATTACTTAATGAAGTCAATTACGTTGACATAAATTTGCTTTAATAGCAAGGTAATACATTCCGCCACCAGGATTCAAGGAGAATCGATGACGGTAGGATATACGGATTCATTTCGCTGGGCTCTATCCGGTGAATACCGCTGATAACATGCGCCGCTTAGACCACTGACAAAGAATGATGAATAGCATTATAATAGAGTCGTTACACTATTCTGGCCCAAATTTACAGAATTTTCCATTTATCGCATGCAGATACCAGTCTATAGCCCGTTTCTGAGGCGCACTTAAATGTGTCCATCCGTCCGTCCGTCCGTTGGTCGGTCGGTCGGTCGGTCGGTGCCAGTCGGTCTGTCTGTGTGTCTTGGTTTCTTTTTTGGTCAATTTTTGCTGAAAACACGTGCAGTATCATGTTCTACCTTTACGTACAATACCACGTACCACGTTTATGTACAGTATCGTGTACCACGGAATTGTAGCACGTTTCTAATTTTTTGCATGTTATTTCTCTTAACCATGAGTGGAGACATGGCCTAGGAAGGCACCTACGAAGCTTCCTGCTAGTACGTAAAGCACGATAAACGTTGGGCACGAAAACCACCCAGTCGGTATAAAGATTGTACCGCGCTTTTACAATATTCCCCACTGCACCAAGTACTGGAGGACGAACACGCAGGTAAGCCGATAACACCGCTCTTCAGGAATCACCAGGATAATTACCTAGAAATCACCTTGAAGGTTAGGAATCACCTAATAATATTAATCACAACAGTTTGACGTCTGCCACAATAGAGCGTGCAACACGAGCCCTGCTATCGCTTTACTGTGTTTGTGCTGTAAAACTCCAACCATGTTTTACTATATTCTACCACCGGTTCTTTTGCTAATTTCCGAGCCTGTCTTTATAGCGACAGTTAAAGCCCAAAATATATATTAGCTATATTAGTAAGTGATCAAGTTAGTCTTGTAAAACACCCAACAAGTCATCCCTATACTATCCTGTGAGAAGAAGCTTGGCATACCATGAAATACGCATAAGCGAAACGTGGGTGGCGACGCTGCCTTGGAGTTTCCGCCCCAGTTTGGCGTAACGCCCTGAATGTTCATCTCATCTACTCGGGAGTAAAAAAATTTTATCCCCAAGAAATGAGTATCTTGTCTTCTAAAGCTGCCAACGACTGGACTTCGGAAGCTTCCAGAACCTTTACTGCGCTAAAGCACCGAAAAAACTAAAAGATACCATGAAATTCGTCACCTCACAGTGACGTGCTGGCACTGGAGTTTCAGCGCGATATTAAAAAAAATGACCTTCATTTTCTATTCTAATAATTGACCCACTACCGTTGGATTAGCGACAAAACAGCTTGGACAGAATGATCTTTATCAGCCTAAACTATTTTAGTGTTTCTCGTTAGTATCCTCCTAAAACTGAAGGCATTCGACCGACTACCTACACACTTGTGCACTGCTGTACGGGTACTTTCACATGTTAACAGAACACGCTCAATAGTTTCTACGCTGTATGAAACGCTACAGACGGGTAGTCGTCGTAGGCTATTTTTCTCTTAAAATACCGCGTTCAGATAATAATATGGGTTCAAGAAACAGTACTGCAGCGCTTTTAGTTATCTTAAAAGTTACCTTTTTGTGATTTTATTCTGTTGTGTTCAATAATGTTGCACGGCTAGAGAACACTCCATCGCCCTAATATCTACTGTGCTTTTTCCCTTTCTCGGAATTTCTGCCGCTGTCGAAGCGTTCGTTCATTCAATATTTGCTGGTTAGTTGCGTGACACATTTGCACATTTCCTACGCCGTGAGTGAATGTTTTCAAAGTCTATGGATATTTTCCCACATCCTTTCAACACCGCTTAATGAGAAAATAAGAAGAGTGACTCTGTTGTCAACGCGAGTGATCACCGAGATATTCGGCACTCATTTTCTAGCACGCGTATTTTCTGGAAGCTCCTACCGAAAAGCTTAGAGCTGCGAATGATAGACGGCAGGATAGCTTATCTTGAAGATTATCTGATGCCACACGATTCGTCGTTTTTACGTCTGACTGATACAAAGTCAAACTAAGATGCGAATTTACAAATTAAATTATGGGGTTTTACGTGCCAAAACCACTTTTGTATTATGAGCCACGCCGTAGTGGAGGACTCCGGAAACTTCGACCACCTGGGGTTCTTAAACGTGCAGCTAAATCTAAGCACACGGGTGTTTTCGCATTTCGCCCACATCGAAATGCGGGCGCCGTGGCCGGGATTCAATCCCGCGACCTCGTGCTCAGCAGCCCAGCACCATAGCCACTGAGCAACCACGGCGGGTAAGATGCCAATTTCGCAAGGCCGTTATGAGCGCCGTGTAGTGCTCCAGCTCGAGCTCCAGCCCCCGTACAAAAATGACTCTTGATTTACCATTGGTATTTTATGGAGTAATCATTGAAACAACCAAATTTCGCCAAATTTCAAAAGTAATTCAGTTGGTTCAACACTTGCACAACAATATCACCATTGAGTACTCCTCAACAAATAGTTTATTAGGTAACTTGAGTTGATTTTTGTAGTTGTTTTTTGTTGTGGAGCAGTTGAGCCCTACATATTTAGAACTCGCATATAAATACATTCCAAATATATAATTCCAAGCATTCTTTCCCAATGGAAATTGGCCATGGCAACTTTTAACACCCGAACTCTGTCGAGTGAGGCTAGCTCAGCACGCCTCTGAGAAACTATAGGACATTGTTTGGGATATCATCGGCCTTATTGAGATTAGAACTCGTGAGGCTAATACACTGCTGACTAACGGCCATGTGCCCCGCTATAGAAGTCTCTTAGATACGAAAGAATACCTAAGTAGAATTCCTAATAGTGCAACAACATCAAACCGTTTTTTGCGGAAAAACCGGTTATTCGGTTATTCTATTCACCGGTTATTCGAATTTGAAAACCGGATAACCAGACGGATCGGTTATTCGGTTTGTTATTCGGTTATTAGTAACCGGATATTCGGATAGACGGATATTCGGATACCTTGGTATTTGTTCATCTGTACTTGTACCCAAATTACCTCTTTCTCTCTTCTATTAGATTTTAGTTATTTTTGCAAGAGCTCGTGCGAGTCAGATATCCTGTCTCGTTAAACCTCCTTACCTTTCGTTTAAATTTATCTTTCCCAATTGCTGTGATCTCTAAAATAGTACTACAGTTTTCCCCGTGAATTTATTCTAAGCGCCAGCTATTGTAGTCGAAGAACCAGTCAATTTAATCCCAGCGCCAGATAATTTATTCTACGCGCCACGTATTTTAATCCTAATGCCGCTGAATTTATTCCAAACTAAAGATGCATTTGCGAAGGTGTTGTAGCAGTTCAAAACAATGACAAATTGTTATAATTTTGCGCCCACGAAACATAACTGAAGAGCTTTCTTGGAGAGCATTTTCATGGGACTACAGAAATGCCTTTCCCGCGCGATATATCATCGAAATATCGCACTGATATGGGCGTTATATTACTGCGGTGAACATGTCATGCAAAACGTCGATATTTGATGGCTTTGATATAATGCATTGGAACAAAGGGGCATGCAGCAACAAACTGTTGATTCGTAACCTCATAAAAACAAGCTGAAAAGCGCCGTCACTGACTTCTCATCATTTTGTTTTCTACAAGGCCAGTTGGCATGGATATCAAATGAACGAGCTTCGAACAATCTCTGCGATTATAACCACGTAACGCATCTCAGATGACATGGAAGACTGTGTTACGGGATCCCACGTAACGTTCGTCAGCATCTTTCTGATTCTGATCCATATTGACATGGATATCAAATGATCGGGTTTCGAAGGCGCTCTTTGATAGTACCCACGAAGGGTACGAGAGACCACGAGGTGAAGGATGTCACGTGACCTAGCGTAACTTTCGCAAGTCCACATGTGATTCACAAACACAGTGAGATAGGTGTCAAACGAACCGGAATCCCAAGAGCAATGCAATGGTACACACGTAGTGAACGTCAAATAACGTGGGAGACGCCGTCACGTGGCCTCACGTATATTTTGCTGGCGCATGCGTGATTCCCAATCATACTGACGTGGATATAAAACTATCGGGCTTCGAACAAGGTCTGCGATGGCACGCACTTCGCGTACGTAATACCACGTGGAAAGAGTCACGTGACATCACGAAACTTTAGCCAGACCATGGATAATTACCAACCATGCCGACATGGACATCAAACGAACGGGAAAACGAAAAGCTATGCGATGGTGTACACGTACTTAACGTCAAATCACGTGGGAAAAGGTGTCACCTGATCTCAAGCATCTTTAGCTAGCCCATGCATGATTCGCAACCATACTGACATAGATATCAAACGATGGGGCTTCGAACAAGGTCTGCGATGGTACGCACGTGGCGTACTTTCGACCACGTTGAAAAGAGTCCCGTGACATCACGTAACGTTAGCCAGACCATGGGTACTTACCAGCCATGCGCACATGGATTTCAAGCAAACGGGAAAATGAAAAGTTATGGGAGGGTGTGCACGTAGTTATCGTCCAATCACACGGAAAATGGTGTCACGTGAACTCGCGTATCTTTCGTTAGCGCATGCATGATCTCCAACCGTACTGATCTGGATATCAAACGGTTGGGCTTCGAACAAGGTATGCGATGGTACTTAAGACCACGTGGAAAACAGTCACGTGACATCACGTTACTTTAGCCAGACCATGGGTGATTAACAACCATACCGACATGGAGATCAAACGAGCGCGAAATTCAAAAGCTATGCGATGGCACACACGTAGTTAACGTCAAATTACATGGGAAAGGGTGTCACGTGACCTCACGTATCTTTCGCTACTGCATGCATGATCCCCATCCATACTGAAATGGATATGAAACGATCGGGCTTCGAACAAGCTCTGCGATGGTACGCACTTCGCTTACTTCAGACCACGTAGAAAAGAGTCCCGTGACGTCACGTAACTTTATCCCGACCACGGGATATTACCAACCATGCCGAAATGAATATCAAAGGAACCTGAATCGAGATAGCTATGCGGTAGTGCCGACGTAGCGAACCTCAGAGCAGGTAGCGAATGGTATCACGTGACCTCAGATAACTTTCGCAGGTCCATAGATGCTTCTCAACCATATTGACAGGGATAGCATACGAACTGTCTTCCAAGAGCCTGTGCGATGCTGTCCATGAAGGGCACGCCAGACTACGTGAGAAGGAGTGTTATGTGACCTCACGGGGCTTTCTTCAGTCATTGGGTGATTCACAGACGTACTGGTATGTATACTAACGAATGGTAATCGAATAACCGAAATAACCAGTGTGAGTTTTGCTCCGAAACACCACCATAATGGAGGTGAAACGCCCGTCACGTGATTTCACGTAAATCTGCGTTGAACGTGATTGACTGCTCAATCGATTGCCGCGGATATCACGGCCAGCAGAATTTCCTTTGAAAGAGATGTTGTACTTATAGAAGACATGAATTGCTAATGCTTGCCATAATTTTTTTCCTCGCACACGCACAGGCCGGTTTGAAGTACTTCTAAATTCTGTTTTCGGGAGTGGCAGTTCACACAGTACCGATGCTATTGAATTGTTGTAATTGCCTCGTTGATCCGGATGCTGTGTTATATTGTGCGTAATTACTGCACACTGAGTCAGGATCGACATGGGAAATGTATGCAACCATTGCGAATGCATTGCGTGCTAATCAAATTTATTATTTTTTCTTCCACTTCCATTCGAAAACGTGACCCTCACCCCAGAAATAGGTTTTCGTTGTTGGGAAATGAAGCTGTTAGGAAGATCAGGCAGGGGGGGTAAGCGATAATAATTGGATGTAGACAAGTTAAGTAAACATGTTTGCTAAAGCTCGGTGGTGCCTGCGAGGTTGATCGTTGCATAAACGCACTCTGTCTATTTTTTTCTTGTGCGCATGTTGGTTAGCTGAGCAGATTGCCCCAAATGAGCTGCATGTGCTGTGGAGAAATCTCGAAAAAGTTGTCACGAGAAAGCGCAGCGATGCTGGTGAGGATATTCTCTGACTTAAATCCTTTTGATGTGCATAGTGTGCTATGATATGACACATTCTTGCTATTTGCACACCTGAGTGCATCGCGAAGCGCGCGTATGGATAAAAATGGCGAACTCTAGTGTTAGAAGAAGGTATGAACGATATTGTACAACGCCACACGAATTCAAGCATTGCGTTGTTTGAAGTAGAGAAATGATACCAAGATAATTCTCGCCAACTTTATTTTGTTGACAAATTCCATTTCGTCGAGTGGCGAATTCCGGCGAAAGCTGGCACTCAACTTGGTCGAGCCAAATTCATATGGCTTATATTTAAAAAAATATATAGAAATTATCGTTGTTATCTATTACGCCTAGTCGTGCTTCTGCTCACCTAGGATTGGGAATTGCGCGTACTTCTTTTCACACAGTAAGAAATTTAGTGCAGTGATAACGCACAAAGCAGCCCAACGCTCCCAGCAACGAGTCAATCGTAATAATTCGATAGCATCGTTAATGTGTGGAGAGCAACTACCGAATTTGCAAGCAGTTCAGGTTTCCTCTGTGTGTGCGAGAAAAGAAAAAAATATGGGAAGCTTTACCAATTCATTTCTTCTATCAGTACCACATGTTTTTCAAGGTCAATTCCTCTCGCCGTGAATTCTACGTGAATGGGTTGACCAGTCAGTTCAATGCAGAGTTACGTGAAGTCACGTGACGCGCTTTTCACCTCTGTTTCCTTGGTGTTGCGTGGCAAAAGATGCACTGGCTGTTTAATTTCCTTGCGTTTAGTACGCATGTTGTTACGGTTCACTGCGTGCGGCTCTGAATGGCACGTATGCCAAGCGCCTGAGACGACGTGGCTGATAGTCACGCTCCTCAACATGAAAAGACTTGTCCGTGGGGGGTGTGCGACGGGATCATGCACCAGTGCACATCCCACTCTCCTTTGTCCTATGTTCTTTCCCTCTACGCCAGGAAGTGGTATCGCTTCGAATTCCTCTGCGCGGGCTGGCCAGTGGGTTGACCAGTGTGTTGAAGCGACGTGACTTCCACTCCCGACCACTCAACCAGTGAGTGGTATTTCTCCGTGTTCCCCTGTGTGGATTGCCCGGGCGTGGTTTTTCTCCGTATTCCTCTGTGTTTTACGTGTTTCGGTGATTTGGTGATTTCGTATTTCCTTTCCTATTTCTTCTCCCTTTTTCTTTTCATTCCCTCTTCCCGAAAGAGTAGGCAGGCGTTGCACCTCTCTCGGTCGTAGTTGTTAGCTTGCTTCCTCCCTGTTTCTTTTGCGTGTTTGTAGGTTTCCATGTATAATGATACTAATATTAATAATGTGTGGGCTGACCAGTGTGCTCACAAGGCCCTCTACCAGGGAGCAAGAGAAAGTGAAGTTGCCGGGAAGATGTAGCGTACAAGAAGCTAAGCGAGACGCCACGAACAGATCTCGGTCCATGCGTGCAGGATCACGCACGCACAACGGTGGCTCGCACGGAATGATCCATTAAGCTTCTGACATTTGCTTTTACATCGTATCATCTTTCCTGCCGGACCTTCTCCGATGCTCAATCTCCTTCGAACACCAAGCGGACGCTGTTGAATGTCGCCGAAACCATGTCCACGTGACGTCTTTATGTTTGTGAATCGCAGGTCCCGTGAGGGCACGTGACAGTCTTTATCACGTGGTCTGACGTGCTTTTCGTGGGTACCATTCCAGAGCGTCTTCGAAGCCAGTTCGTATATCCATGTCCAAGTAAGTTAAAATAAATGAAAAATGTAGCGGAAACGTACTTCGCTACTCGTGTAAATGCGACTTCTGTAAGTTACATGCTCATAATTGCCGATATACACCGCAGTATAACTTTCTACGGCACGTCTTTAAGGCAACACCGCGTTCACTAGAAGCGCGTTTGTACCGCTTTCAAGCATCGAACTCGTGGCTCAGTGGTAGCGTGTCCGTCTCACACTCCGGAGACCCTGGTTCGATTCCCACCCAGCCCATCTGCCGTGATTTATCGCCGCGGACGCCGACGCCGACGACACCGGCTTTTCTGCGGCACGAGCTCCTTAACGCTATCGCGTTAAAATATGACTCGGTAGCACCAATGCGCCAGCGAAAGTTATGTGAGGTGACGTGATACCCTTCGCCAGCTGGTCTGAGGTTCGCTACGTGGGTACCACCGCATTGCTTTTGATTTGGCTAAAGCTGCTTTATGTCACGTGACTATGTTCCAAATGGTCTAAAGTACCCGAAATAAGTAGCATCGCAGACCTTCTTCGAAGCCGGATCGTTTGATATTCATGTCAGTATGGCTGGAAATCATGCATGGGCTAGCAGAAGATACGCGAGATCACGTGACATCTCTTCCCACGTGATTTGACGTTATCTACGTGCACACCATCGCATAGCTTTTAATTTTCCTTTTTATTTGATATCCATGTTGTCATGGTTAGTAATTACCCATGGTCTGGCTACGGTTACGCGATGTCCCGTGACTCTTTTCTACGTGGTCTGAAGTACCATCGCAGATCTTGTTCGAAGCCAAATCGTCCGATATCTATGTCAGTATGGTTTGGAATTATGTATGGGCTAGCAAAATATACGTTAGGTCACGTGACACCCTTTCCCACGTGATTTGACGTGAACTACGTGTACACCATCGCATAGCTTTTAATTTTCCCGTTCGTTTGATATCCATGTCGGCATGGTTGATAATTACGCATTATCTGGCTAAAGCTACGTGGTCATGTGACTCTTTTCCACGTGGTCTGAATTACGCGAAGTGTATACCATCGCAGACCTTGTTCGAAGCCCGATCGTTTGATTTCTATGTCAGTGTCATTGAGGATCATGTATGCCCTAGAGAAATATATTGAGTTCACATGATTCTCTTTCCCACGTGATTTGACGTTAACTAATGTACACCATCGCCTAGCTTTTGCTTTTCCCGTTCGTTTGATATCCATGTCGGCATGGTTGGCAATTACCCATGGTCTGGCTAAAGTTACGTGATGTCACGTGACTCTCTTCTACTTGAAAACACGGGGAAGGCGGGAAATTCAAGACGATGAGCAAAACGACAACAAGGTGAACGCAGGAGCCAACGTTTCGAGAAATGGACTTGTCTTCTTTAAGGAGACATATGCTTTACTCGCCACAGTATATATATGTGGGGTTCTTCTAAAGAGGAGAGGGTGCGTAATCCCGCCTGCTAACACGCGTACGTTGACACGTGGTTGACAGACGGCCTGGCCCCTGGCCTTGTGCACAGCGTTCCTTTATTCTAAATTCGACACGCTAACATAGCTTCGCTCTTTGCTGCACCCACCCGCCTTAAGTCCGGGATACATGGAGCGTTCTTTCACGGCGAACATTGCGCGGCAGAAATAGACGCGGCGGGACTACGCCGGTGGTTCGCTGGCTTCGCTTACATACAGCGACAAACGGGTGGACGCCGCCGGCGGTAGCGCGGCAACAATGCCGCGCTACCGCCGCATTCTTGCCAGACTTTACGAATGTGTTTCTGGATAACAAAAAAGAATAAGTAGGATTTTTATTGTATTATTTACTGTTACTGACTAAACAACTTCGAAAATAGTTTCACAGAGGCGCTTACGAACGATTTCTACACATTTCATTTAGCTGCAAACATTTTAGCAGGCTGGATTTGCGCTGTCTGGCGGGTCTGGCTACGTTGAGTGAGCGGTCACCGCGGAGTGCAGGCGTTGCAGAAGGTTTTGTGGTTCTCCAAAAGCGACGTTTACTTTTGCGTAAAAATAAATTGTGGTTATTGATGTTTATTTCAGTGTAAGTTCCTGTTTTAAAACCTCCTCCAAGAACAAGCGTTTAGTACTGTAGACGGAGAGGATAGAATTATCTATATTTGGAAGACGACGAAGAAGAAGCGCTCGTCCCTAGCCACAGATCGGCTCCGTGATTGCTAGCCAATTACGCAGTGCTAATTACCTCGAACGTAAGTTTTGCTTACACCAATGTGTCCGTGAAGGCCAGCGGCATCGACCGATCCCAGCTGACCCCAGAGAGTTTCGCCTTGGAAGGGAACGGACGTGTCGTCGGCGCGCTCCCCAACCACGAAGACGACGCCATCTTCACCGACCGCCCTTGGCCGGGCCGCTTTCACCGGAAGCCATATGGGAAGCGGCTTTCTTGCCGTTTCCCACCGACCGCTCGATGGCTCTTGCAAATCAACCGCCTGACGCACCTGCGCGTCCCGGAACCTCGCGGGTGACGGACACGCGCCGCCAGGAGCTTGAGAGCATGGATTTTCAAGACTCCGCTGTTCACAACCTCACGACACCAAAAGGACCCAGCGACCAGAATGCCGGGACAGAGAGCCAAAGTCAAACAGATGGGGATTGGCAGACGGTCCTCACGCTTCGGCAGAAAAAAAAGGATGCGAAAGAGAAGAAGACCAGAGCACTGGAATATTCGGGGACCTTGAAGAATCAGCAAGTTTCCGCTGATCAAGCAACCGGAAAATCTAAACACAAACCAGCATACAGGCGGTTACCCCCCCTGCCAAAGGATGATTTTAAGATAGTGGTGCGACCGCATCAAGGGCTACCGGTCAAGAACCTGGCTTGTCCACTCCTGGCGGATGCCGTGATTGCTGCATGCAACGGGAAAATATCAGGTGAGCAATTTCTGCTCAAAATCAAGCCGGGCTCCAACATCTTTATCGTGTCCACGCCGCACCAGACAGTGGCGGACTACGTTAGACGTATTGAAATGCTTAACATCAACGGCCGGCCTCACTCGGTCAACGCCTACGTAGCGACAAGTGACGGGACAACCAAGGGTGTCATTCACGGCTTGGACCCGCACACGACGCCTGAAATGCTAAAAGCGAATCTACGCATACGCACGCAAGGGGTTGAAATTCTCCAAGCGCGCATGTTCCGTAACACTAAAACGGCCGTTATCACCTTTTTTGGAGGTATTACACCGCGGTACGTCTACTACAACGGCGGAGAACTTGCTTGCTATCCCTACAAAATTACCACTCAGGTATGCAAAGTGTGTCACCAAATTGGTCACCGATCGGACGTCTGTCCCCAGTCGGACATTCCAGTATGTCGTACATGTGGACAACGGGACCCTGTAGCCGGACATGAGTGTGCTCCCAAGTGTGCAGCCTGTGGGGAGGGTCACATGACAGGAGACCGAAGTTGTAAAAAACGTCTGAAACCCCAAAGGAATAGAACGCCGAGGACTGGCGTTCAACGGACTACCCGGAAGGACAGCTCAACGAAGCCACCTCAACGCCTACGTTGGTTCAGTTCCGATGATGGAGAATCCGCATCCGATCCCTCGCCGGAGGTATCAGAGACTCGCCGTCGATCCAGGTCAAGATCGCGGACCCGAAAGAATTCCAATCCCAAAAACCCACCTCATTTCCAATCACCAAAACCGCCTAAATCGGGGGCTTTCGGCACTGTGACCAAGCAAACGCCACAAGATAACACGGTAAGCTGGGCACGAGTCGTTTCTCCTACTGCTCCTATAACAGAAAATCCCGAATATCGGAAGATCATTAACGAGAACAAGCTCCTCCGCGAGAGCTTGGCAGAAATTAAGCGAGAGTTGGCCTCCCTCAAAGCTAGTCGCTGTACCGAAACGAACAAAACAGCACATACTAAAGCAGCAGGCACGCCTCTCGAGGTTATAACGACGCCGAATTCTGTGGAGGTTACACTTCAACAAGTTGTGCATCAATTACAAACTATGCAAAATTTTCAGCAGCAGATGTACGCAGAATTTCGAAGCCTAAAAACTTACGTCGATGAATCTGTGGCCAGTGCAAAGAGCGCGGCTCGTAAGCGAGCCAGCATTAGCCCCAGCGCTCAATCTAACCGCCGTCCGCGACCCATATCGACCTCGGACAGCGAAAGCACTATTCATGGCGAGTAGAACGCGAGTACATCACGAATATCTCGAAATTTGGCAATGGAACTGCCGCACCTTCCACAAACGGGCGGCAGCTCTACAACATTACATTAACACGGTGCCAGTCAAACCTGATGTTATTTGTTTGCAGGAGATTGGTAACAAGCCGGTTAGATTGACTGGCTACTACACGATAACCCACCCAGACTACCCTAAGGTCGCGACGATGGTGCTCAAGGACATAGCAATCAGTATAGATTATCTGGCGACTAGCAGCATCAACCATCAAATTGTAACAATACTACCGCAGAAGCGTAGCAAGGCAAAAACCATAATCACGAACGTGTATAGCCCACCTAAAGAAAGGAGGGCCGATTTTGAGGCCATCATTCGGTACGTCATGTGTCACTCCGGCACCCAGGATAGACTACTGCTTCTTGGGGACTTCAATGCTCCTCACACCAGCTGGAGTTACCGAACAGACACCCCCAAAGGCCGGGAGCTCGAGCGAGCGACCGAAGCATATGATCTCCAACTCATCATTCTCCCTCAAAACCCGACAAGATTAGGTAACAGCGTCAGTGCAGACACCTTTCCAGATCTCACATTCACAAATAATGTCAACGAGGTATTCTGAACCAATCAAGGCGAGAATCTAGGCAGTGACCATTTCATTATCACTGTGTCGGTAGGCTCCCCGAAAATTCGGCGACCCTGTGGCCAGGTGGTAATCACGAACTGGGTAAATTATCGCAAAATCCCCATGCCGGAGATATCACCTGAGAACGCTGAAGAGTGGGTAACACACATACGAGACGCTCATAAAGCAACATCTAAGCGGCTAGCGCTCACAGCGGAAACGCCGGTAGTTGACAACCATCTGCTACATATGTGGGAAGCCAGAAGGGGGCTAACTAAACGATGGAAAAAACAGCGACTTAATCGCAAACTGCGCCACGGAATTGCTGAAATATCAGAGCGGGCAAACGCTTACGCACAGCAGTTAGAGACAGCGAGTTGGGCGAGCTTTTGCGACTCACTTCGCGAAACGTTACACACCTCCAAGACATGGGCGATACTTCGCAGCATAATGGAACCAGGAAAAACAAAAACGGCCAATACCCGCACTCTTCAAAAACTTGCCGGAGAATTTTCAGGAACAGATCAGGCCCTCCTCACTAAGCTTAAAGAGAAGTACGTAGGAGCAGTAATCACTCCCCCATGCACCTTGCCATACCAAGGGCAAGAAAACGCGGTGCTAGACGCTCCGATAACTAAGGCAGAACTCTTCGCAGCAGCGCAAGCTGCGAAGAGAAATACTGCTCCAGGACCAGATCAGCTCACAAATGCTATGATCCGGAACCTGAACGACGAGCACATAGAACAGCTTACCTGGTATTTTAATGAACAGATATGGGAGAGGGGCGTAGTTCCACAACAGTGGAAGGAGGCCAAATTCGTGTTTATTCCGAAAGCAGGAAAACCTCATGATCTACAAAATCTCAGGCCGATATCACTAACCTCCTGTCTTGGAAAATTATTTGAAAAGGTGATCCACACACGTCTCACGTCTTACATTGAAGACCGCAACCTATTTCCCACTAACATATTCGGCTTTCGCCAACATTTGTCGACACAAGATGTTTTCCTGCTACTTCGCGAAGAAGTTCTATGCAACACCGCGGTTGGTGCGGAACATCTCGTCCTGGCTCTTGATTTAAAAAGCGCATTCGACACTATTTCACATGAACTTATCTTATCTGAGCTAAGTGACATCGGTTGTGGACAAAGAATCTATGATTACGCCCGCTCTTTCCTGACCTCTCGCATCGCGACAATAGGCATTGGCACTACGCGCTCAGACCCTTTTCCCATGCCCAATAGAGGTACACCGCAAGGGGCGATACTCTCCCCCCTTCTTTTCAATATCGGCATGAGACGCTTAGCCAAAACACTCGACGTCATACCTGGGCTAGGGTACGCGTTATATGCAGACGATATTACCCTATGGGCAACCAGCGGCTCGTTAGGACAAAAAGAAGAAATCCTGCAAGAAGCAGCGACCGTTGTTGAAACCTTCGCTCGCAGCAGTGGAATGAGCTGCGCTCCCGATAAATCAGAATTTATCAGGATACGAGGTCGAGGCCGTCAAACTCACGAGCCGGTGAACCTCTTTCTAGGAGACAGCCAGATAAAGGAGGTCCAGAAAATGCGAGTCCTCGGACTGTGGCTGCAAAGCAACAAACGAGTAGACCACACCATTAAAACCCTTAGGACTACGGTGAAACAGATCTCCCGTATGATCCGTAGAGTAACTTATCACCGAAAAGGTTTCAAGGAAACAGAGACGATCCGGCTCGTTCAGGCTTTTGTGCTTAGTCGTCTCACATATAGCCTCCCTTTCCAGGACCCCACGAAAACAGAACTAAAGGCCCTAGATGCGTTGATTAGAACGTCGTACAAAGCGGCTCTCGGCCTACCACAGGGAACCTCTACTGAACGCCTGCTGGCCCTCGGGATTCACAATAACTACGAGGAGCTACGGGCAGCGACGCTCATATCTCAACGGGAGCGGCTTAGCTTGACTTCCTCTGGCAGAAAATTACTTTGCCGCGTGGGTTACCCAACTCGTCCACAGTATGCGGGAGAAGAACTCGAATCTCTGCCCAGAGTCCTTCGTGAAAGGATCACAGTAGCCCCAATCCCTAAGAACATGAGTCCAAAATACAACCGGGGACGTAGAAGTGCTCGAGCTCGAAAGTTAATGCAGCAATTCGGTGGAAACCCGGATACAGTCTACACAGATGTCGCCCGATTTGGTGCTTACAAATACGCCCTCGCAGTGGTAGGCGCGGCCGCAAATCAAGGGCTTGTGACTTGCGCCACGGCTAGAGTTGCATCTGCGAATACCGCAGAAGCTTCAGCCATCGCGCTAGCTATTAAAACTAAGGACGCTCTGGGACAATCGTCGATAACTCTTACAGATTCCCAAGTCGCATGTAGACTATTCCTCACCGGGAGGCTACCACACAGCACCACTCACCTATTAGGATCCAACCTAACGCAGAAACACATGATCATCTGGTGCCCGGGTCACGCATGACTCGAGGGCAATGAGAGAGCGGACGGCGCAGCTCGTGCTTTTGTCAACCGAGCGGTCGACCACTCTGACGAAAACCCCTTTTTACCACGAGACATCCTTGAGCACCAGCGGCGCGAGCGAAGAAAGTACAGTCCACCACACCCTGACCTATCCAGGCAGGACTCTTATGGCTGGCGCCGAATACAGACGCACACATTTCCAAACCTTTCTTTGAAAAATGCCATTCACCCAACGCTGTACAGCGTTCGCTGTCCGTGGTGCGGAGGCCGGCCAACTCTCGCCCACATTACGTGGGACTGCAAGAACAGGCCACCCAAAATTAATACACCAAAAATAGCCGGCAAACTTTCCGGAAGGGAGCAGTGGGAGACTTGGCTCGCCAGCGAGGATCGGGAGAGGGAACTGGCGCTCCTCGACCAGGCACGGCGGACCGCTCAAGCCAGTGGGGCCCTGGACTAGGGGCTCCACCCACTCGCTTTCTGCATTTCTTTTCTTTTAAATAAACGTTTTGATATATATATATATATATCTAGATTTGGTGTGAAATAGGTATATGACGGGCTCTCATTCTCGGTGCCCCAGGCATTGCGTGCGCTGCCTGGGCCCACACAGATGCAAACAGCCAGGAGACCAGGCATGGTCGGCTTCTAACTGTAATGTGCAGTCCCTCTTTTTCCTCGAGGCATTCGAGCAGAAGCGACTTTTGGTTGTAGTAGAGCAGGGTGATTTCTAACCGAATAAGCACAAAACCAAACTCTACGAGCACGCGTGCCGACAGCGGAAAAAAAAAACTGCTTCGGGTGCCGCGAACGAGAAACCGTTTCTTCCTCTATACCCATGCCCATAAGGGCGCCACCCCGCCCCCCCCCCCCCTCCCCCAATAAAAAGGCAATAATAAGAAAAGCAGTACAATGCACACACTATTATATTTGCTGCTAGAAAAAAACAGCATCGAGCGCACGAGCTCCCGCGCGCCTTGACGCTCTTGTGGGCAAAGGGGTTTGCTCACCTCCGATCACTGTAAGATAAGATGGTACGTTATAAACGTAAATTAGCGGCGATAAGTTTAGAAGCTGCGACTTCTTTATTCAAAGTCAGGTATCCTAGCCCCACGCGGAACCGCACGTCTACCATGTTTCGCAACTGTAGCAACGCGGCGGCGCAGGTGGCGTTCAATTAGGTCACGTACTACAGTACGCACCGGCCAGTGGTCATCTTTCACAAAGAAGCAGCGGAATCCAAACGCAAAACGCTTGAAGATTAAGACTAAACGCAAGAATAAATGAACTACGAAAAACAAGATAGTGTACATAAAAGGCGTAATGCTGTATATTTGCTTAAAAGAATAATGTGATACAGTCACGCGTAAATCCTCTTGGTTACCTATTATGTGCGTGAACATTACTACTAGCTACACACCTATTCGTCGTCTTATGCTGCTCTAACCACGGCGTTGCAACCACGTATGTATATGCGACTATCGCGGTGTTTCTCGCCATGATAGCAAACATAGCAGCATACGACGACGAAAAGCAGGTGATTAGCAGAAAATGTTTACGCATGTATAGAGAACTTCGAGAGGAATTTCTGCGAGTATGTTTTATTTTTGCTCTCGCACACTTCGAAAACGCGCAACGCTTGCTCAATAAGTATACATAAAACACGTGCGGCGTTCAGTTTAGGCGGTCAGAAATATCGCAAGAACTACGCATTGGTCTGTTCTTGTCAACGATGAAAGTGGTACAACATAAAAGAA
Organism: Dermacentor andersoni; assembly: GCF_023375885.2. Lineage (NCBI taxonomy): Eukaryota > Metazoa > Arthropoda > Arachnida > Ixodida > Ixodidae > Dermacentor > Dermacentor andersoni. The sequence goes on along the minus strand of NC_092814.1, from coordinate 366,771,216 downwards.
TATCGTTCTGCTTATTATTCCCGTTCGCGTTCGATAGCAATTAAACATGCTCCTTTCCCTACGCAATTTATGCCCCCACAAGAGCCAGCTGCAAGTGAGGATAATCTTTTGCCTTAAACCTTTTGTACCGCCTTCGGACGTAAGGGTATCGCCGGAAGTTTGTACGCATGCGATTTGTTCAGAGGTCAGTGGTTTATCAAAGTCTTGGCGTGGCATCGCGTTTTTTCCTCATGTTGTCTCAAAATGTTCATTTCCTCCCAACGATCATTTCCACCGAATGACTCTTTATGCTCTTCCGTGTTTCCTCGCCCCAGCTTCAGGTCATTTCAGGAATGGTCCTCATAAAAGAAATGCGGGAGGAGACAAAGAGATGCAAAGAATGAGGGCGCTGCGCGAGTTTATTCTGCTATAGGGTAGAAAGAAGAACGAGCGCATGTACGGCTTTAGGCCGTACGGGCACTTTGTGCTTTGCCAGCTCTTCTTTTTTGCTCATCGCGATTCTTCGGCGAGCGCTTCTTTAAGGCTAGCTAGAGACACGCTCCGCGAATTTCCGTACCGCCGAGATGTGAGCACTTACAGCCAACAACCGAGAAGGCGGGGTCCGTACGATGACCGGCAGGACGTAACCTCTGTTCGAGCGATGACCTCCGTGCCACAGCTGCTGAGGACAGTCGCTGTGGAGAAACAAGGGAGTAATAAAAGAAAAGCAAACAGCCCATTCTCTCATCGGAGTGCCGTTTTCTTCTTCCTCTTTCTCATTTCTTTGTTTCGCGGGATAGTCCTTTAACGAAATGGGTCAAAGGGAATTCTCGGCCTCTTTCCTGACGTGCTTAGTTGGCACGCGGATCGACGAAAGGACCTGTGAGTAGATCATCGACCTACTATCGGGTCTTTCTACTCGCTATACACGCGCACTTCAGGCAGTATATTAGCCTCAGCAGTTCTGTGCCATTTTGTCCTTGGCCAGGTTTTCCTCATGTACTTCGTGCATTTCCTTTGTACCAGCACGAGTTTGGCACTTATCGTTGTCTACGCACCGGTGCGTTGTCAACTTTGTCTCATAAATTCGTACGATCATGCCATAATAAATAAGACAATAAAAGCGATGGTGGCCGCATAAAGCATCGGGCTGGTGCCGGGGCGGCCATAGTTTCATCGCATCATCGCAGACTTGACTTCTTATTGTTTGAGAGGCCCAAAATTATGTGAGACAGGAACCTACCTGCTGACCTACCTACCGATAAAAAAAAGCGTCACAGTAAAGGTTAAATAAATACGATCCATCTTCTCCGTAAAGGCCACCGCATTACCGGAAAAGGAGGCGGAAAGCTAGCAAAGTCCCTTTCACTATTCTTTTGCTGGGCTATTGTTGGTTAATAGGATGCGAAACAATGTGAATATCGTACTTATTCAATGATGTGCTTATTTTGTGAGTAACCTGCTCTTGCCTGTCACGTTATTGCTTCACATTTTGTGGCGTCATATTACGCTATATTAACAGTCCTTTTAAGTGCGTGAAAGAAAACTGCAGAGTCTCAAAATTATGCGGATTTCCCCCGCATCATCTTTCGTAGCTAAGTTGTTGCTTTGTAATTTGTTTAAACGTATATTATAAAAAACAAACGCACAGAACTACCCGAAAGCCTGGCAGTAACATAATAAAAGAATAGAAAGTCGTCATCTTGCCTCTACAAAATCACTCCTTTTTTTTTTTTACACTACGCGTTCCGAGAGCTAGAGGCATCATAATTACAAGAACAGCGAGCCGCCAACTGCAGACCAATGCTAGACCTTCACTGACCAGCGGGAGTGTAAACTGAAAGCTCACATTCGTATGACGCTGTTCTTACGCATGCAGCTGCTTAGGAAGCTCTTCTATTTTCCTGTTTGTTTCTCCCCCGGAAGCAGCATTTAACCAATGAAAAAATACGATGGAGGGGGCAAGGCTGAAAGTGTGAGTAAGGACGGAGATGAAAACTATGCTGCCTCTGGTCGCATATCGCATTCCCACGTGGCGGCCGTATTTTCGATAAATTTTTTATTTCCCTTAAAACGGCCCGCCCTTACTGTCAAATAAGGTGCATCGCAGTCAGCGACAGCCTGTTCAATCGATTTCTGTGCGCTGAACAGCCTTTGCTAATCCGTTCATCCGACATTTGAAGGCACTAAAAGCGCGGCGCGTTAGCCGGCACTCACGTGGTATTTGTTAAAATTTCACGCACTTTAAAGAAAAGGCAGAAAAAAAAATTCAACAGGGTGGTTATATTAGCGGAGATGAAATATTCCAATGTTTCTGCACAAGCGCTACAACTTCTCTTGAAGATTTGATTAAAACTTGAAGATTTTTCACTAGAGTTACTATTCAAAAAGTAATTAAGGAATCTTTGTTAATTACGCAGCACAGCGGATTGGAAAGAAAGTCACAGGCCCGCGCGGCACACGCAGCACAGTGACAGCGTAAACTGGAAAAGCGGTTACATAGGCGCTCCATTTTCGGCACCGCGCACCACAGGTCTTCTAGGCGAGTATGTTCGAGTCGTTTTCACGAGAACGATATGAAGTGTCAGCCCGGCGACCTGCGACTAGTCCTACTCTCTGTCACGCGGCCTGCTTACCCCGATGTTGCCTGGTGGCAGCCGTAGCTCTACGAATCACTTCCTCAGGTTCGTGCCTTGCGAGGAGACTCCATAACACGTACCGAAGAGTAAACACAGATATTCAGATTACGCGGCGCAAATGTCCCATCCTTTGGCCCGTGGCACGGTACCTTGCTGTTGACGATGGTGTTGGTAATGATGGCATCCCCTTCAAAATGGTATGCACACAAATAGTCACCTAGCCTGCTACATCCATGGTCAGCTACACGCAGCATGCAACTGCTATATGCAACTGCTACAAGTCGGGACTCCTTCTGGAATATAACGGAATCGCAATGTACTGTGCACGTATCGACAGCGACGCTACGCAGGGCGCATATCAAATGGCGCATTCGATGGTAATGATGATGAAGCTGATTCAATGGCATTCCCTTTGAAACGGCATGGTTTGCAGGCATGCATGCATTTTTTCATTACATCAATACTTATAGATCTCGATAACGTTCTTTTTCTTTGTCAAGACTTCTCTAGCTGCCTTGCACCGCTACCTATGCAGCTGCAACATGGCGTGCCACATGGTGTAATATAATGCAACTGCAATGCAAAGGGCGCACGTATAGACGCTACGCGGCGCGAATTTCACAATTACAAGGCTAGGGGCACGTTACGATGCCAATGATGAACATGCTTTATTAGCATCCTCTTTGAAACGCGGCGGTGACATTGTCACCTAGCCAATTTTATTAAATACGGTACACAATGTACATTTGTCTAGCATTCTTGGATACATCCCCTTAAACTGCTTTTTTCTTCCTGAAGCATTATATAACTGCCTTGTACCACTGTATGTGCATCTGCTACACGGCGTTCTACCTGATGTTATTAAATGCAAGTGCAATGCAAAATATGCACGCAACGACGCTACATAGTGCGCCTGTCGCAGCGCGTGTCTTCTCGTGCGCTAGGACGCGCTTACAGGGCATTTTTTACCCCAGCATGCCAGCACGCGCTGGCTTGGCTCAGTGGTACAGTGGCTGACTTTGACGCAGTGGGCCCGGGTTAGATCCCGGCGGGAACTTCCTGGCGATAGCTGCTACGGACACCGGCGGTGGCGGAAGGGGACACCATCACCACCCGAAACGGCTGTTGGAATGAGGCCATAACAGGTTATGCTGTAAAATATCATCACGTGCTCTATGGGACTCAGAACAATACTGCGCCAATTCGACACGCGTAGGATAATACTTGACTCAAGTTAGCTGAAATACCTTGTATAGATTTTCTAGAGACTGGTCTACAGGAATTGTCTATAGGCAGTCTGTAGACCACATTCTACAGAAAATCTGAGGCCACAAGTCCACAGACTAGACTGGTCTACAGGAATACTCTACATACATTCCATAGACTTCTGTCTAGAAAAGGAGAACTGTATACGCCTATAAACGTTTGTCTATAGGCATTCCGCAGACATTTATCCCCAAATGGGAATTTTCATTAATCTTAGACAGCCTATAGACTCAGACGTTTATAGACTAGTCTTCAAAAAGCGTAAGGCCATAAGTCCTGTCTATAGACTAGTGTAAAGGAATACCTCTACAAATTCTATATATAAATATAAATATACTTATATATAAATAAACTGTGTATGGACTTTCTACCAAAACATTTCTAAGGGGTGGTACTTATGGCACCGGAGTCAATGAGCAATGAAACGTGCACGGCATCCCTTGTGGCACGTGCATTAATCGAGGTATAGTTCTAGATACTGTTCTATGGCAAGGCAATAGTGGATGGCGTTCCAAGGCAGGATTGGCTGAGGACGGCAAACGCCACCAGAATGCAAGACCTCCACAGCAGGGTGTTTATCGATGGAGCGGCGAAGGCAAGCCTGGTGTTGACTGCGGCATTGTAATGAAGAGACAGTTGGCAGTGCTTCTGGTCGGCTGGTTTACTCTCCACCTGCACCTTCTATTGATCATTCACTGGTTGTTCCTCCACACACACACACACACACACACACACACACACACACACACACACACACACACACACACACACACACACACACACACACACACACACACACACACACACACACACACACACACACACACACACACACACACACACACACACACACACACACACACACACACACACACACACACACACACACACACACACACACACACACACACACACACACACACACACACACACACACACACACACACACACACACACACACACACACACACACACACACACACACACACACACACACACACACACACACACACACACACACACACACACACACACACACACACACACACACACACACACACACACACACACACACACACACACACACACACACACACACACACACACACACACACACACACACACACACACACACACACACACACACACACACACACACACACACACACACACACACACACACACACACACACACACACACACACACACACACACACACACACACACACACACACACACACACACACACACACACACACACACACACACACACACACACACACACACACACACACACACACACACACACACACACACACACACACACACACACACACACACACACACACACACACACACACACACACACACACACACACACACACACACACACACACACACACACACACACACACACACACACACACACACACACACACGCACGCACGCACGCACGCACGCACGCACGCACGCACGCACACACGCGCACGCACACACGCACGCACGCACGCACGCACGCACGCGCGCACGCACGCGCGCACGCACGCGCACACACACACACACACACACACACACACACACACACGCACGCACACAAATGCGCAATGTCATTTTCCCCGATTGTATCACTCCCTTCTCCCTTCCCTTCTGCCTTTCCCCTTATATAAGGTATTCGTCTTCCGTCAATAAAATTTAGTGGACAGTCAGCGCTTGGTGTCCCGTCCTTGATACTTCATGGTTGCATGTGTTTGCGCTGTAACAATTTTTATGTCAAGTATGCACCAACTCGCCCAGAAAGAAGTTTTAATGAATATTATTAGACTGCGAGATTGTTCTGGGCCCAAAGGTAGGGAATATACAAAATGAAGAGACATTACTTTTTTAAGATAATAAATATTTTAGCAGAGTGGATGGTTTGCTAAAGCGAACCATAGCTCTGAAGGGTCGATATTAGGCGCAGCATTTCATGATGACGGTCGACGTTTATGCAATTAAGATTCAAGCAATGTAGCGATACACCGTATTGCTGTTGCACCATTATTCAGAATCTGTAATAGCCATTCAGAAATTTTTATTGCTTTGGGTTCGCGGTGGACACAAAAGAAGCTTCACTAAACACGGCTTATCTCGCGCAGCCAGTTTGGTAACGCCGACATTGTAGAACCGGCATTCAGGATACCGAACTTCGAAAGAGATCATGGCGCTATTTCTTTTTTTTTTCGTTTTCTTCTTTTTCAGGTGTAAAACTTATTTTTGTTGATGACTTGATCAGCGCACGTTCTTTTTTTTTTACAGTAAACTGTGGCCATGCGCAGCCGACTCATGTGCCAAACAATGGTCGTTAAGTGCCGGCTGGTCTGAAGCTGGTAAGCCTGTTATTTGGGATTATTGCGCATGCGTCCATGACCCAATGGGTAGAGAATCGTATATATCTATGGTGAGGAAAGAGATCTTGAAGCCCACGGTAGGGCACGTAATTTCCTTTTAGTTTCGCGAGTGAAAGCGACGTTTCAGGGGCTAAATAACAGACAGCAGCAGCACGCCAAAGTGCTTGAAGTGAGCTCGGGATGCTAATCGCAATAATTAACGAGCTAGGTGGCCCCGGCATCCCTCTGCTTCAAAGGGAGTGATCACTAAATGCGTACACATATCGTTAGGTGAACAAGGCAAGTCAGGGGAAGATTAATGTGGAAGGACAACAAATTGAAGAAGGAAGGCTCAAGGATTATCGGTTAATCAGATTATTTAATGAAGTCAATTACGTTGACATAAATTTGCTTTATTTGCTTTATTAGCAAGGTAATACTTTCCACCACAAGGATTCAAGCAGAATCGATGACGGTAGGATATACGGATTCATTTCGCTGGGCTGTATCCGGTGAATACCGGTGATAACATGCGCAGCTTAGACCACTGACAAAGAATGATGAAGAATAGCATTATAATAGAGTCGTTTCGCTATTCTGGCCCAAATTTACAGATTATTTCATTTATCGCATGCATATACCAGTCTAGAGCCCGTTTCTGAAGCGCACTTAAATGTGTCCATCCGTCCGTCCGTCCGTCTGTTGGTCGGTCGGTCGGTCGGTCGGTCGGTCGGTCGGTCGGTGCCGGTCGGTCTGTCTGTGTGTCTTGGTTTCTTTTTTGGTCAATTTTTGCTGAAAACACGTGCAGTATCATGGTCTACCTTTACGTACAATACCACGTACCACGTTTATGTACAGTACTATGTACCACGTAAATGTAGCACGTTTCCAATTTTTTGCATGTTTTTTCTCTTAACCATGAGTGGAGACATGGCCTAGGAAGGCACCTACGAAGCTTCCTGCTAGTACGTAAAGCACGATAAACGTTGGGCACGAGACCCACCCAGTTGGTACACAGATTGTACGGCGCTTTTACAATATTCCCCGCTGCAACAACTACTGCAGGACGAACACCCAGGTAAGCCGATAACACCGCTCTTCAGGAGTCACCTGAATAATTACCTAGAAATCACCTTGAAGATTAGGAATCACCTAATAATGTTAATCACAACAGTTTGACGTCTGCCACAATAGAGCGCGCAACACGATCCCTGCTATCGCTTTACTTTGTTTGTGCTGTAAAACTCCAACCATGTTTTACTATTTTCTACCACCGGTTCTCTTGCTGTTTTCCGAGCCTGTCTTTATAGTGACATTGAAAGTCAAAAATATATATGCGCTATATTACTAAGTGATCAAGTTAGTCTTGTAAAACACCCAAAAAGCCATCCCTGTACTATGCTGTGAGAAGAAGCTTGGCATACCATAAAAGATGCATAAGGGAAAGGCGGGTGGCGACGCTGCCTTGGAGTTTTCGCCCCAGTTTGGCGTAACGCCCTGAATCTTCAGCTCATCTACTCGGGAATAATAAATTTTTTATCCCTAAGAAATGAATATCTTGTTTTCTAAAGCTGCCAACGACTTGACTTCGCAAGCTTCCAGAACATTTACTGCCCTAAAGCAGCGCAAAAACTAAAAGATACCATGAAATTCGTCACTTCACACAGCTTGCTGGCACTGGAGTTTCAGCGTGATATTAAAAAACATGACCTTCATTTTCAATTCTAATAATTGACCCACTACCGTTGGATTAGCCACAAAACAGCTTGGACAGAATGATTTTTATCAGCCTAAAATATTTTATTGTTTCTCGTTGGTATCCTCCTAAAATTGAAGGCATTCAACCGACTACCTATACACTTGTACGTGTACACATGTACGAGTACTTTCACATGGTAACAGCACACGCTCAATAGTTTCTGCGCGATATGAAACGCTACACACAGGTAGTCGTCGTAGGCTATTTTTCTCTTAAAATGACACGTTCAGGTAATAATATTAAATTAAATTATGGGGTTTTACGTGCCAAAACCACTTTCTGATTATGAGGCACGCCGTAGTGGGGGACTCCGGAAATTTGGACCACCTGGGAATCTTTAACGTGCACCTAAATCTAAGTACACGGGTGTTTTCGCATTTAACCCCCATCGAAATGCGGCCGCCGTGGCCGGGATTCAATCCCGCGACCTCGTGCTCAGCAGCCGAACACCATAGCCACTGAGCAACCACGGCGGGTAAGATGCTAATTTCGCAAGGCCGTTATGAGCGCCGTGTAGTGCTCCAGCTCGAGCTCCAGCCCCCGTACAAAAATGACTGTTGATTTACCATAGATATATTATGGAGTAATTATTGAAACAACCAAATTTCGCCAAATTTCAAAAGTAATTCAGTTCGTTCAACACTTGCACAACAATATCCCCATTGAGTACTCCTCAATAAATAGTTTATTAGGTAATTTGTGTTGATTTTTGTAGTTGTTTTTTGTTGTGGAGCAGTTGAGCTCTACATATTTCGGACTCGCATATAAATACATTCCAAATATATAATTCGAAGCATTCTTTCCCAATGGAAATTCACCATGGCAACCTTTAACACCCGAACTCTGTCGAGTGAGGCTAGCTCAGCAGGCCTCAGCAGGAACTATAAGACATTGTATGGGATATCATCTACCTTATTGAAATTAGAACTCGTGAGGCTAATACACTGCTGACTAACTGCCGTGTGCCACGCTATAGAAGTCTCTTAGATACGAAACAATACGGGTAGCATTCTTAATATTGCAACAACATCAAACCGGTTTTTGCGGAAAAACTGGTTATTCGTTTATTCTATTCACCGGTTATTCGAATTTGAAAACCGGATAACCGGACGGATCGGTTATTCGGTTGGTTATTCGGTTAATAGTAACCGGATATTCGGATAGACGGATATTCGGATACCTTGGTATTTGTTCATCTCTACTTGTACCCAAATTACCTCTTTCTCTCTTCCATTAGATTTTACTTATTTTTGCAACAGCTCGTGCGAGCCAGATCTCCTGTCTCGTTAAACCTCCTTACCTTTCGTTTAAATTTATCTTTCCGAATTGCTGTGATCTCTAAAATAGTACTACAGTTTTCCCCGTGAAATTATTCTAAGCGATTCAGGAAACATAACTCAAGAGCTTCCTTGGAGAGTATTTTCATGGGACTACAGAAATGCCGTTCCCGCGCGATATATCTTCGAAATATTGCACTGATATGGGCGTTATATTACTGCGGTGAACATGTCATGCAAAACGTAGCTATTTGATGGCTTTGATGTAATGCATTGGAACAAAGGGGCATGCAGCAGCCAACTGTTGATTCGTAACCACATAAAAACAAGCTGAAAAGCGCCATCACTGGCCTCTCATCATTTTGTTTTCTACAAGGCCCATTGGCATGCATATCAAATGAACGAGCTTCGAACAATCTCTGCGATTATAACCACGTAACGCATCTCAGAGGACGTGGAAGAATGTGTTACGGGATCTCACGTAACGTTCGTCAGCATATTTCTGATTCTGATCCATATTGACATGGATATCAAACGATCGGATTTCGAAGGCGCTCTTTGATAGTACCCACGAAGCGTACGAGAGACCACGAGGTGAAGGATGTCACGTGACCTAGCGTAACTTTCGGAAGAACACATGTGATTCACAAACGCAGTTAGATGGGTGTCAAACGAACCGGAATCCCAAGAGCTATGCAATGGTACACACGTAGTGAACGTCAAATCACGTGGGAGACGCTGTCACGTGACCTCACATATATTTTGCTGGCGCATGCGTGATTCCCAATCATACTGACGTGGATATAAAACAATCGGGCTTGGAACACGGTCTGCGATGGCACGCACTTCGCTTACGTAATACCACGTGGAAAGAGTCACGTGACATCACGTAACTTTAGCCAGACCATGGGTAATTACCAACCATGCCGACATGGATATCAAACGAACGGTAAATCCAAAAGCTATGGGATGGTGTACACGTAGTTAATGTCAAGTCACGTGGGAAAGGGTGTCACGTGACCTCACGTATATTTTGCTGGCGCATGCGTGATACCCAATCATACTGACGTGGATATAAAACAATCGGGCTTCGAACACGGTCTGCGATGCCACGCACTTCGCTTACGTAATACCACGTGGAAAAGAGTCACATGATCACATAACTTTAGCCAGGCCACGCGTAATTACCAACCATGCCGGCACGGATCTCAAACCAACGGGTAAATTAAAAGATATGCGATGGTGTACACGTACTTAACGTCAAATCACGTGGGAAAAGGTGTCACCTGAACTCGAGCATCTTTAGCTAATCCATGCATGATTCGCAACCATACTGACATAGATATGAAACGATTGGGCTTCGAACAAGGTCTGCGATGGTACGCACTTGGCGTACTTCCGACCACGTTGAAAAGAGTCCCGTGGCATCACGTAACTTTAGCCAGACCATGGGTAATTAACAACCATGGGTACATGGATATCAAGCAAACGGGAAAATCAAAAGTTATGCGAGGGTGTGCACGTAGTTATCGTCCAATCACACGTGAAATGGTGTCACGTAACCTCGCGTATCTTTCGCTAGCGCATGCATGATCCCCAACCATACTGACCTGGATATCAAACGGTTGGGCTTCGAACAAGATATGCGATGGTACGCACTTCGCGTACTTAAGACCAGGTGGAAAAGAGTCACGTGACATCACGTTACTTTAACGAGACCATGAGTGATTAACAACCATACCGACATGGATATCAAACGAACGGGAAATTCAAAAGCTCTGCGAAGGCACACACGCAATTAACGTCAAATCGCATGGGAAAGGGTTTCACCTGACCTCATGTTTCTTTCGCTAGGCCATGCATGATTCTCTACCATACTGACATGGATATGAAATGATCGGCCTTCGAACAAGGTGTGCGATGGTACGCACTTCGCTTACTTCAGACCACGTGGAAAAGAGTCACGTGACGTCACATAACTTTAGCCCGACCATGGGTAATTACCAACCATGCCGACATGAATATCAAACGAACTGGAATCGAGACAGCTATACGGTGGTGCCGACGTAGCGAACCTCAGAGGAGGTAGCGAATGGTATCACGTGACCTCACATAACTTTCGCAGACCCATAGATGCTTCTCAACCATATTGACAGGGATACCATACGAACTGTCTTGCAAGAGCCTCTGCGATGCTGTCCATGAAGGGCACGTCAGACTACGTGAGAAGGAGTGTTATGTGACCTCACGGGGCTTTCTTCAGTCATTGGGTGATTCACAGACGACTGGTATGTATACTAACGAATGGTAATCGAACAGCCAGTGTGAGTTTTGCTCCGAAACACCACCAAAATGAAGGTGATACGCCCGTCACGTGACTTCACGTAAATCTGCGTTGAACGTGATTAACTGCTCAATCGATTGCCGCGGATATTACGGCCAGCAGAATTTCCTTTGAAAGAGATGTTGTACTTATAGAAGGCATGAGTTGCTAATGCTCGCAATAATTTTTTTCCTCGGACACGCACAGGCCGGTTTGAAGTACTTCTAAATTCTGTTTTAAGTAGTGGCAGTTTGCACATTACCGATGCTACTGAATTGTTGTAATTGTCTCGTTGATCCGGATGCTGTGTTATATTGTGCCTAATTACTGCACACTGAGTCAGGATCGACATGGGGTTTGTATGCAACCATCGCGAATGCATTGCGGGCTAATCAAATTTATTATTTTTTCTTCCACTTCCATTCGAAAACGTGACCCTCACCCCAGAAATAGGTTTTCGTTTTTGGGAAATGAAGCTGTTAGGAAGCTCAGGCAGTGGGGGTAAGCGATAATAATTTGATATAGACAAGTTAAGTAAACATGTTTGCGAAAGCTCGGTGGTGCCTGCCATGTTGATCGTCGCATAAACGCACTCTGTCTATTTTTTTTTTCTTGTGCGCATGTTGGTTAGCTGAGCAGATTGCCCCAAATGAGCTGCATGTGCTGTGGAGAAATCTCGAAAAAGTTGTCAGGAGAAAGCGCAGCGATGCAGGTGAGAAGATTCTCTGACTTATGTCCTTTTGATGTGCATAGTGTGCTATGATATGACACATTCTTGCTATGTGCGCACCTGAGTGCATCGCGAAGCGCCATTATGGATAAAAATGGCGAACTCAAGTATTAGAAGAAGGTATAAAAGATATTGTACAACGCTACACGAGTTCAAGCATTGCGTTGTTTGAAGTAGAGAAATAATACGAAGATAATCCTCGCCAACTTTATTCTGTTGACAAATTCCATTTCGTCGAGTGGCGAATTCCGGTGAAAGCTGGCACTCAACTTGGTCTAGCCAAAGTCACATGGCGAATATTTAAAAAAATATATAGAAATTATCGTTATCATCTATTACGCCTAGTCGTGCTTCTGCTCACCTAGGATTGGGAATTGCGCGTACTTCTCTTCACACAGTAAGGAATTTATTGCAGTGATAACGCACAAAGTACCCCAACGCTCCCAGCAACGAGTCAATCGTAATAATTCGATAGCATCGTTAATGTGTGGAGAGCAACTACCGAATTTGCAAGTAGTTCAGGTTTCCTCTGTGTGTGCGAGGAAAGAAAAAAATATGGGAAGCTTTACCAATAAATTTCTTCTATCAGTGCCCCATGGCTTTCAAGGTAAATTCCTCTCGCCGTGAAATCTACGTCAATCGGTTCAGCAGTCAGTTCAATGCAGAGTTACGTGAAGTCACGTGACGCGCTTTTCACCTCTGTTTCCTTGGTGTTGCGTGGCAAAAGATGCACTGGCTGTTTAATTTCCTTGCGTTTAGTACGCATGTTGTTACGGTTCACTGCGTGCGGCTCTGAATGGCACGTATGCCAAGCGCCTGAGACGATATGGCTGATCGTCACGCTCGTCAACATGAAAAGACCTGTCCGTGGGGGGTGTGCGACGGGATTATGCACCAGTGCACATCCCACTCTCCTTGTCCTATGTTCTCTGCCTCTACACCAGGATGTGGTATCGCTTCGAATTCCTCTGTGCGGGTTGGCCAGTGGGTTGACCAGTGTGTTGACGCGACGTGACTTCCACTCCCGACCACTCAACCAGCGAGTGGTATTTCTCCGTGTTGCCCTGCGTGGATTGCCCGGGCGTGGTTTTTCTCCGTATTCCACTGTGTTTTACGTGTCTCGGTGATTTGGTGATTTCGTATTTTCTTTCCTATTTCTTCTTTCCTATCTGCTTCTCCCATTTTCTTTTCATTCCCTCTTCCCGAAAGAGTAGGCAGGCGTTGCGCCCCTCTCGGTCGTAGTTGTTAGCTTGCTTCCTCCCTGTTTCTTTTGCGTGTTTGTATGTTTCCAGGTGTAATAATACTAATATTATTAATGTGTGGGCTGACCAGTGTGCTGACAAGGCCCTCTACCAGGGAGCAAGAGAAAGTTGCCGGGAAGATGTAGCGTACAAGAAGCTAAGCGAGACGCCACGAACAGATCTCGGTGCATGCGTGCAGGATCACGCACGCCCAACGTTCGCTCGCACGGAATGATGCATTAAGCTTCTGATATTTGCTTTTACATGATATCATCTTTCCTGCCGGACCTTCTCCGATGCTCACTCTCCTTCGAACACCAAGCGGACGCTGTTCAAGGTCGCCGAAACAATGTCCACGCGACGTCTTTATGTTTGTGAATCGCAGATCCCATGAGGGCAGGTGACAGTCTTTATCACGTGGTCTGACGTGCTTTTCGTGGGTACCATTCCAGAGCGTCTTCGATGGCAGTTCGTATATCCATGTCCAAGTAAGTTAAAATAAATGAAAAATATGATTCGGAAGCACCCATGCGCCCGCCAAAGTTACGTGGGGTGAAGTGATACCCTTCGCCAGCTGTTCTGAGGTTGGCTACGTGGGTACCACCGCATTGCTTTTGATTTCGCTAAAGCTGCTTTATGTCACGTGACTATCTTCCACATGGTCTAAAGTACCCGAAATAAGTAGCATCGCAGACCTTGTTCGAAGCCGGATCGTTTGATATCCATGCCAATATGGCTGCAAATCATGCATGGGCTAGCAGAAGATCCGCCAGATCACGTGACATCCCTTCCCACGTGATTTGACGTTAACTAAGTGCACACAATCGCATAGCTTTTAATTTTCCTTTTTGTTTGATATCCATGTTGTCATGGTTAGTTACCCATGGTCTGGCTAAGGTTACGTGATGTCCCGTGACTCTTTTCTACGTGGTCTGAAGTACCATCGCAGATCTTGTTCGAAGCCAAATCGTTCGATATCTAAGTCAGTATGGTTTGGAATTATGTATGGGCTAGCAAAATATACGTTAGGTCACGTGACACGCTTTCCCACGTGATTTGATGTTAACTACGTGTACACCATCACATAGCTTTTAATTTTCCCGTTCGTTTGATATCCATGTCTGCATGGTTGGTAATTACGCATTATCTGACTAAAGTTACGTGGCCATGTGACTCTTTTCCACGTGGTCTTAATTACGCGAAGTGTATACCATCGCAGACCTTATTCGAAGCCCGATCGTTTGATTTCCATGTGAGTGTGGTTGAGGATCATGTATGACCTAGAGAAATATATTGAGTTCACATGATTCTCTTTCCCACGTGATTTGACGTTAACTAGGAGTACACCATCGCGTAGCTTTTGCTTTTCCCGTTCGTTTGATATCCATGTCGGCATGGTTGGCAATTATCCATGGTCTGGCTAAGGTTACGTGATGTCACGTGACTCTCTTCTGCTTGAAAACACGGGGAAGTCGGGAAATTCAACACCATGAGCAAAACGAGAACAAGGTGAACGCAGGAGCCAACGTTTCGAGAAATGGACTTGTCTTCTTCAAGGCGACATATGCTTTCCTGGCCACAGTATATATATGTGGGGTTCTTCTAAAGGGGAGAGGGTGCGCAATCCCGCCGGATAACACGCGTACGTTGACACGTGGTTGACAGACGGCCGGGCCCCTGGACTTTTGCACAGCATTCCTTTATTCTCAATTCGACACGCTAACACACCTTCGCTCGTTGCCGCACCCACCCGCCTTAAGCCCGGGATACATGGAGCGTTCTTTCACGGCGAACATTGCGCGGCAGAAATAGACGCGGCGGGACGACGCCGGTGGTTCGCTGGCTTCGCTTACATGCAGCGACAAACGGGCGGACGCCGCCGCGCGCCCGCCTCATTGTTGCCAGACTTTATGAATGTGTTTCTGGATAACAAAACAAAGAATAAGCAGTATTTTTATTGTATTATTTACTGCTACTGACTAAACAACTTCGAAAAAACTTTCACAGAGGCGCTTACGAACGATTTCTATACATTTCATTTAGCTGCAAACTATTTAGCAGGCTGGCTTTACGCCGTCCGGCGGGTCTGGCTACATTGAGTGAGCGGTCACCGCGGAGTGCAGGCATTGCAGAAGGTTTTGTGGTTCTCCAACAGCGACGTTTACTTTTGCGTAAAAATAAATTGTGGTTATTGATGTTTCTTCAGTGTCAGTTCCTGTTTGAAAGCCTCCTCCAAGAACAAGCGTTTAGTACTGCAGCCGGAGAGGATAGAATTATCGATATTTGGTGTGAAATAGGTATATGCCCGGCTCTCGTTCTCGTCGCCCCAGGCATTGCGTGCGCTGCCAGGGCCCATACAGATGCAAACAGCCAGGAGACAAGGCATGGTCGGCTTCTAACTGTAATGTGTCGTCCCTCTTTTTCCTCGAGGCATTCGAGCAGAAGGGGCTTTTGATTGTAGTAGAGCAGGGTGGTTTCTAAACGAAGAAGCACAAAACCAAACTCTACGAGCACGTGTGCCGACAGCGGAAAAGAAAAACAAAACAGCTTCGGGTGCTGCGAACGAGAAACCGTTTCGTCCCCTATACCCAAGCCTATACCCGCCACCCCCCCCGCCCCCTAATAAAAAGGCAATCATCGGAAAAGCAGTACAATGCACACACTATTTTGCTGCTAGAAAAGAACAGCATTGAGCGTACGAGCTCCCGCGCGCCTTGACGCTCTTGTGGGCAAAGGGGTTTGCTCACCTCCGATCCCTGTAAGATAAGATGGTACGTTATAAACGTAAATTAGCGGCAATAAGTTTAGAAGCTGCGACTTCTTGATTCAAAGTCAGGTATCCTAGCGCCACGCGGAACTGCACGTCTACCATGTTTCGCAACTGTAGCAACGCGGCGGCGCAGGTGGCGTTCAATTAGGTCACGTAGGCACCGGCCAGTGGTCATCTTTCACAAAGAAGCAGTGGAATCCAAACGCAAAACGCTTGCAGATTAAGACTAAACGCAAGAATAAATGAACAACGAAAAAGAAGATAGTGTACATAAAAGACGTAATGCTGTATATTTGCTTAAAAGAATAATGTGATACAGTCACGCGTAAATCCTCTTGGTTACCTATTATGTGCGTGAACATTACTACTAGCTACACACCTATTTGTCGTCTTATGCTGGTCTAACCACGGCGTTGCAACCACGTATGTCTATGCGACTATCGCGGTGTTTCTCGCCATGATAGCAAACATAGCAGCATACGACGACGAAAAGCAGGTGATTAGTAGAACATGCTTACGCATGTATAGATAACTTCGAGAGGAATTTCTGCTAGTATGTTTTATTTTTGCTCTCGCACACTTCGAAAACGCGCAACGCTTGCTGAATAAGTGTACATAAAACACGTGCGGCGTTCAGTTTAGACGGTCAGAAATATCGCAAAAGCTACGCATTGGTCTGTTCTTGTCAACGATGAAGGCGGTACAACATAAAAGAATATCGTTCTGCTTATTATGCTCGTTCGCGTTCGATAGCAATTGAACATGCTCCTTTCCCTACGCACTTTATGCCCTCACAAGAGCCAGCTTCAAGTGAGGATCATCTTTTGCCTTAAACTTTTTGTTCCGCCTTCGGAGGTAAGGGTATCGCCGGAAGTTTGTACGCATGCGATTTGTTCATAGGTCAGTGGTTTATCAAAGTCTTGGCGTGGCATAGCGTTTTTTCTTTATGTTGTCTCAAAATGTTCAATTCTTCCCAACGATCATTTCCACCGAATGACTCTTTATGTTCTTGCGCGTGTTTCCACGCCCCAGCTTCAGGTCTTTTCAGGAATGTTCCTCATAAAAGAAATGCGGGAGGAGACAAAGAAATGCAAAGAATGAGGGCGCTGCGCGAGTTTATTCTGCTATAGCGTAGAAAGACGAACGAGCGCATTTACGGCTTTGGGACGTACGGGCACTTTGTGCTTTGCTGGCTCTCCTTTTTTGCTCATCGCATTTGTTCGGCGAGCGCTTCTTTAGAGGCTAGCTAGACACAGGCTCCGCGAATTTCCGTACCGCCGAGATGTGAGCACTTACAGCCAACAACCGAGAAGGCGGGGTCCGAACGATGACCGGCAGGACGTAACCTCTGTTCGAGCGATGACCTCAATGCCACAGCTGCTGAGGACAGTCGCTGTGGAGAAACAAGGGAGTAATAAAAGTAAAACAAACAGCCCATTCTCCCATCGGAGTCCCGTTTTCTTCTTCCTTTTTCTCATTTCTTTGTTTCTCGGGGTAGTCATTTAACGAAATGGGTCAAAGGGAATTCTTGGCCTGTTTCCTGACGTGCTTAGTTGGCAGGCAGATCGACGAAAGGACCCCTGAGTAGATCATCGACCTACTATCGGGTCTTTCTACTCGCTATACACGCGCACTTCAGGCAGTATATTAGCCTCAGCAGTTCTGTGCCATTTTGTCCTTGGCCAGGTTTTCCTCATGTACCCATATTCGTGCATTTCCTTTATACCAGCACGAGTTTGGCACTTATCGTTGTCTACGCACCGGTGCGTTGTCAACTTTGTCTCATAAATTCGTACGATCATGCCGTAATAAATAAGACAATAAAAGCGATGGTGGCCGCATAAAGCATCGGGCTGGTGCCGGGGCGGCCATAGTTTCATCGCATCATCGCAGACTTGACTTCTTATTGTTTGAGAGGCCCAAAATTATGTGAGACAGGAACCTACCTGCTGACCTACCTACCGATAAAAAAGCGTCACAGTAAAAATTAAATAAATACGATCCATCTTCTCCGGAAAGGCCACCGCATTACCGGAAAGGGAGGCGGAAAGCTAGCAAAGTCCCTTTCACTATTCTTTTGCTGGGCTATTGTTGGTTAATAGGATGCGAAACAATGTGAATATCGTACTTATTCAATGATGTGCTTATTTTGTGAGTAACCTGCTCTTGCCTGTCACGTTTTTGCTTCACATTTTGTGGCGTCATATTACGCTATATTAACAGTCCTTTTAAGTGCGTGAAAGAAAACTACAGAGTGTCAAAATTGTGCGGATTTCCCCCGCATCGTCTTTCCTAGCTCAGTTATTGCATTGTAATTTGTTTAAACGTATATTATAGAAAGCAAACACACAGGACTAAGCCTGGCAGTCAAAGAATAAAAAAATAGAAAGTCGTCATCTTGCCTCTACAAAATCACTCTTTTTTTTTTTTACACTACGCGTTCGGAGAGCTAGAGGCATCATAATTACAAGAACAGCGAGCCGCCAACTGCAGACCAATGCTAGACCTTCACTGACCAGCGGGAGTGTAAACTGAAAACTCACATTCGTATGACGCTGTTCTTACGCATGCAGCTCCTTAGGAAGCTCTTCTATTTTCCTTTGTTTTTTCTCCTTCGGAAGCAGCATTTAACCAATGAAACAATACGATGAAGGGGGCGAGGCTGAAAGTGTGAGTAAGGACGAAGATGAAAACTATACTGCCTCTGGTCGCATATCGCATTCCCACATGGCGGCCGTATTTTCGATAAAATTTTATTTCCCTTAATATGGCCCGCCCTTACTGTCAATTAAGGTGCATCGCAGTCAGCGACAGCCTGTTCAATCAAATTCTGTGCGCTGAACAGCCTTTGCTAATCCGTTCATCCTACATTTGAAGGCACTAAAACGCGGCGCGTTAGGCGGCACTCACGTGGTATTTGTTAAAATTTGACGCACTTTAAAGAAAGCCAGAAAAAAATTTAACAGGGCGGTTATATTAGCAGAGATGAAATATTCCAATGTTTCTGCACAAGCGCTACAACTTCTCTTGAAGATTTGATTACAACTTGTAGATTTTTCACAAGAGTTACTATTCAAAAATAATTAAGGAATCTTTGTTAATTACGCAGCATAGCGGATTGGAAAGAAAGTCACAGGCCCGCGCGGCACACGCAGCACAGTGACAGCGTAAACTGGAAAAGCGGTTACATAGGCGCTCCATTTTCGGCACCGCGCACCACAGGTCTTCTAGGCGAGTATGTTCGAGTCGTTTTCACGAGAACGATATGAAGTGTCAGCCCGGCGACCTGCGACTAGTCCTACTCTCTGTCACGCGGCCTGCTTACCCCGATGTTGCCTGGTGGCAGCCGTAGCTCTACGAATCACTTCCTCAGGTTCGTGCCTTGCGAGGAGACTCCATAACACGTACCGAAGAGTAAACACAGTTATTCAGATTACGCGGCGCAAATGTCCCATCCTTTGACCCGTGGAACGGTACGTTGCTGTTGACGATGGTGTTGGTAATGATGGCATCCCCTTCAAAATGGGAAGGACACAAATAGTCACCTAGCTTGTTACATCCAGGGTCAGCTACACGCAGCATGCAACTGCTATATGCAACTGCTACAAGTCAGGACTCCTTCTGGAACATAACGGAATTGCAATGTACTCTGCACGTATCGACAGCGACGCTACGCGGGGCGCATATCAAATGGCACATTCCATGGTAATGATGATGAAGCTGATTTAATGGCATTCCCTTTGAAACGGGATGGTCAAAAAGAGTCGCCTAGCCTGCTTCGATTAATCAGGCATGCGTTTTTTCATTACATCAATACTTATAGATCTCCATAAACTTCTTTTTCTTCGTCAAGACTTCTCTAGCTGCCTTGCACCGCTACCTATGCAGCTGCAACATGGCGTGCCACATGGTGCAATAATATGCAACTGCAATGCAAAGGGCGCACGTATAGACGCTACGCGGTGGGAATTTCACAATTACGTGGCAAGGGGCACGTTACGATGCCAATGATAAACATGTTTTATTAGCATCCTCTTTGAAACGCTGCGGTGACATTGTCACCTAGCCAATTTGATTAAATCCAGTACACAATGTACATTCGTCTAGCATTCTTGGATACATCTCCTTAAACTGCTTTTTTCTTCCTGACACATTATATAACTGCCTTGTACCGCTAGATGTGCATCCGCTACACGGCGTTCTACCTGATGTAATTAAATGCAAGTGCAATGCAAAATGTGCACCTAATGACGCTACATAGTGCGCCTGTCGCAGCGCGTGTCTTCTCGTGCGCTAGGACGCGTTTATAGGGCATTTTTTTCCGCAGCATGCCAGCACGCGCTGGCGTGGCTCAGTGGTACAGTGGCTGACTCCGACGCAGCGGGCCCATGTTAGATCTCGGCGGGAACTTCCCGGCGATAGCTGCTACGGACACCGGCGGTGGCGGAGGGGGACACCATCGCCACCCGAAACGGCTGTTGGAATGAGCCCATAACAGGTTACGCTGTAAAATATGATGACGGGCTCTATGTGACTCAGAACAATACTGCGCCAATTCGACACGCGTAGGATAATACTTGACTCAAGTTAGCTGTAATAACTTGTATAGATTTGCTAGAGACTGGTCTACAGGAATTGTCTATAGGCAGTCTGTAGACCACATTCTACAGAAAGTCTAAGGCCACAAGACCACAGACTAGACGGGTCTACAGGAATGGAATACTCTACATACATTCCATAGACTTCAGTCTACAAAAGGAGAACTAAATACGCCTATAAACGTTTGTCTATAGGCATTTTGCAGACATTTATCCCCAAACGGGAATTGTCATTAATCTTAGGCACCCTATAGACTCAGACGTTTATAGACTAGTCTTCAAAATGTGTAGGGCCATAAGTCCATAGACTGTCTATAGACTAGTGTAAAGGAATATCTATACAAATTCTATGAATTTCATAGACACATATCTATAAACTGTGTATGGACTTTCTACAAAAACATTTCTAAGGGGTGGTACTTATGGCACCGGAGTCAATGAGCAATGAAGCGTGCACGGCATCCCTTGTGGCACGTGCGTTAATCGAGGTATAGTTCTGGATACTCTTCTATGGCAAGGCAATCGTGGATGGCGTTCCATGGCAGGATAAGCTGAGGACGGCAAACGCCACGAGAACGCAAGGCCTGCACAGCAGGGTGTTTATCGATGGAGCGGCCAAGGCAAGGTTGGTGTTGACTGCGGCATTGTAATGAAGACACAGTTGGCAGTGCCTCTGGTCGGCTGGTTTACTCTCCACCTGCACCTTCTATTGATCATTCACTGGTTTTTCCTCTACACACACACACGCACGCACGCACGCACGCACGCACACATGCACGCATACATGCACGCATACATACATGCATACACACATACATACATGCATACACGCATACATGCATGCATACATGCATGCATACATGCATACATGCATACATGCATACATGCATACATGCATGCATACATGCATACATGCATACATGCATACATGCATACATGCATACATGCATACATGCATACATGCATACATGCATACATACATACATACATACATACATACATACATGCATACATACATACATACATACATACAGCGTAAGTGGGTACGACAAATACAAAATAGTACGAGGTATAGAGAAAGGTGTAATGGCTTCCACGCTTCCGTGGTCCACTTAAAATCTAGGGTGAAGTCCGGACTGAGGATTAAGGTAGGCTGGACGACTAGCACTAGGCCTTCTTGAAGTTCGGGAAGCCCAGAGAAATGTGCGTTTTGTAAGATGTCTGAGTAATACGAAAGAAAGTAACTAGCTGGGTAGGTTACCAGACTTTTATGTCGGAAAAATTTGCACACTTGAGAAATAGAACTAGGAAACTAACCAGCTAGCATTACCTGACCGTAATGGTACGCGGCGTAGAAACGTCAGATATGTCGATACCGCCTAATTCACGGGCGCAATCAAGAAGAAGATAATTGCGAACCTGTATCAAACAGCAAAGAATGGAATCAGCAAAAACCTGCTTTTTGACAGGCTGACGTAATGGCGCTCTGCCCTACCATTCGAAGCAGGAATTGGGCGTCTCGGAAAGCAGTTATATAAGGTTAGTTTTAGATGAAGATAATTCTTGTGCATTCTGTGAAAATAGTACCCAAGCCACTCAATAAATTTTCTTAACTTGTCTAAGTATGGATGCAGAAGTAAATTAACACAGTTACCCTGCCCAACTGCATAAGAGAAACTGTGAAATAGTATACGACGCAGAATATTAATAGTTGACATAAAAGTTGTAACAGCGCAAACACATGCAACCACAAAGTATCAAGGACGGGACACAAGCGCTGACTGTCAACTAAATTTTATTGACGGAAGACGAATACCCTATATAAGTGGAAAGGCAGAAGAGAAGGGGGAAGGGAGTGCAACAATCGGGGAAAATGACATTGCACATCGATGAACGAACGTGCCAGCAGTCAACGGAATCAGGCGCAGAAAAAATAAGAAAACGAGAAAAAAAAACTAGAAAAACACTAGAAAAAGGTGAGGGTTACTAACATATAAAATCAAATCAGTAAGCAGTCGCTTCCAAAAAATGAAGCTCTGCAGCAAATAGCGATACAGAAGGGGTGCTTACGCACTTGCTGCCATATTTGTGTATGTGGAACGCTTCCAAACTGACGCGCGCCGTCGCGTCGGCACTCTTGCCGAGAATCTTCGTCTCTCCCAATCGAGCCTCGCATCCTGTGCATTCAATTACGTGCGCGACCAAATGTGCGGACTTGTCCAAACTGACGCGACGGCGCGCGTCAGTTTGGAAGCGTTCCACATACACAAATATGGCAGCAAGTGCGTAGGCACCCCTTCTGTATCGCTTTTTGCTGCAGAGCTTCATTTTTTGGAAGCGACTGCTTACTGATTTGATTGTATGTTAGCATCCCTCGCCTTTTTCTAGTGTTTTTCTAGTTTTTTTTTCTCGTTTTCTTGTTTTTTCTGCGCCTGATTCCGTTGACTGCTGGCACGTTCGATCATCGATGCGCAATGTCATTTTCCCCGATTGTATCACTCCGTTCCCCCTTCACTTGTGCCTTTCCCCTTATATAAGGTATTCGTCTTCCGTCAATAAAATTTAGTTGACAGTCAGCGCTTGTGTCCCGTCCTTGATACATTGTGGTTGCATGTGTTTGCGCTGTAACAATTTTTATGTCAAATATGCACCAACTCGCCCAGAAGTAAGTTTTATTGAATATTATTAGACTGCGAGATTGTTCTTGACCCAAAGGTAGGGAATATACGAAATGAAGAGACATTACTTTTTAAGATAATAAATGTTTTAGCAGAGTGGATGGTTTGCTAAAGCGAACCATGGCTCTGAAGGGTCAATATTAGGCGCAGCATTTCATGATGACGGTCGACGTTTATGCAATTAAGATTCAAGCAATGTAGCGATACACCGTATTGCTGTTGCACATTTATTCAGAATCTGTAGTGGCCATTCAGAAATTTCCATTGCTTTGGGTTCGCGGAGGACACAAAGAAAGCTTCACTAAACACGGCTTATCACGCGCAGCCAGTTTGGTAACGCCGACATTGTAGAATCGGCATTCAGGATACCGAACTTCGAAAGAAATCATGGCGCTATTTCTCTTTTTCTCTCCTTTTTCTTTTTCAGGTGTAAAACTTATTTTTGTTGATGACTTGATCAGCGCACGTTCTTTTTTTTTACAGTAAACTGTGGCCATGCGCAGCCGACTCATGTGCCAAACAATGGTCGTTAAGTTCCGGCTGGTCTGAAGCTGGTAAGCCTGTTATTTGGGTTTATTGCGCATGCGTCCATGGCCCAATGGGTAGAGAATCGTATATATCTATGGTGAGGGAAGAGATATTGAAGCCCACGGTAGGGCATGTAATTTCCTTTTAGTTTCGCGAGTGAAAGCGACGTTTCAGGGGCTAGATAACATGACAGAAGCAGCACGCCAAAGCGCGTGAAGTGGGCTAGGGATGCTAATCGCAATAATTAACGAGCTAGGTGGCCCCGGCGTCCCCCTGCTTCAAAGGGAGTGATCATGAAATGCGTACAGATATCGTTAGGTGAACAAGGCAAGTCAGGGGAAGATTAATATGGAAGGACAACAAATTGAAGAAGGAAGGCTCAAGGATTATCCGTTAATGGGATTATTTAATGACGTCAATTACGTTGACATAAATTTGCTTTATTTGCTTTATTAGCAAGGTAATACATTCCGCCACCAGGATTCAAGGAGAATCGATGACGGTAGGATATACGGATTCATTTCGCTGGGCTCTATCCGGTGAATACCGGTGATAACATGCGCCGCTTAGACCACTGACAAAGAATGATGAAGAATAGCATTATAATAGAGTCATTACACTATTCTGGCCCAAATTTGCAGAATTTTCCATTTATCGCATGCAGATACCAGTCTATAGCCCGTTTCTGAAGCGCACCTAAATGTGTCCATCCGTCCGTCCGTCCGTTGGTCGGTCGGTCGGTCGGTCGGTCTGTCGATGCCGGTCGGTCTGTCGATGCCGGTCGGTCTGTCTGTGTGTCTTGGCTTCTTTTTTGGTCAATTTTTGCTGAAAACACGCGCAGTATCATGGTCTACCTTTACGTACAATACCACGTACCACGTTTATGTACAGTACCATGTACCACGTAAATGTAGCACGTTTCCAATTTTTTGCATGTTTTTTTCTCTTAACCATGAGTGGAGACATAGCCTAGGAAGGCACCTACGAAGCTTCCTGCTAGTACGTAAAGCACGATAAATGTTGTGCACGAAAACCACCCAGTCGGTATAAAGATTGTACCGCGCTTTTACAATATTCCCCACTGCACCAAGCACTGGAGGACGAACACCCAGGTAAGCCGATAACACCGCTCTTCAGGAATCACCTGGATAATTACCTAGAAATCACCTTGAAGATTAGGAATCACCTAATAATGTTAATACCAACAGTTTGTCGTCTGCCACAATAGAGCGTGCAACACGAGTCCTGCTATCGCTTTACTGTGTTTGTGCTGTAAAACTCCAAGCATGTTTTACTATTTTTTACCACCGGTTCTTTTGCTGTTTTCCGAGCCTGTCTTTAAGCGACATTTAAAGTCAAAAATATATATCAGCTATATTAGTAAACGATCAAGTCAGTCTTGTAAAACACCCAAAAAGCCATCCCTATACTATACTGTGAGAAGAAGCTTGGCATACCACAAAAGACGCATAAGCGAAAGGTGGGTGGCGACGCTGCCTTGGAGTTTCCGCCCCAGCTTGGCGTAACGCCCTGAATGTTCATCTCATCTACTCGGGAGTAATGAATTTTTTATCCCCAAAAAATGAATATCGTGTCTTCTAAAGCTGTCAACGACTGGACTTCGCAAGCTTCCAGAACTTTTACTGCGCTAAAGCACCGAAAAAACTAAAAGATACCATGAAATTTGTCACCTCACACTGACGTGCTGGCACTGGAGTTTCAGCGCGATATTAAAAAAAATGACCTTCATTTTCTATTCTAATAAATGACCCACTACCGTTGGATTAGCGACAAAACAGCTTGGACAGAATGATCTTTATCAGCCTAAACTATTTTAGTGTTTCTCGTTAGTATCCTCCTAAAACTGAAGGCATTCGACCGACTACCTACACACTTGTGCACTGCTGTACGGGTACTTTCACATGGTAACAGAACACGCTGAATAGTTTCTGCGCTGTATGAAACGCTACAGACGGGTAGTCGTCGTAGGCTATTTTTCTCTTAAAATACCGCGTTCAGATATGGGTTCAAGAAACAGTACAGCAGCGCTTTTAATTATCATAAAAATTTTCTTTTTCTGATTTTATTCTTTCGTGTTTAATAATGTTCCATGGCTGGAGTACACTCCATCGCGCTAATATCCACTGTGCTTTTTCCCTTTCCCGGATTTTCTGCCGCTGTGGAAGCGTTCGTTCATTGAATATTTGCTGGTTAGTTGCATGACACATTTCCAGATTTCCTACGCCGTGAGTGAATGTTTTCAAATTGTATCGACATTTTCCCACATCCTTTCAACACCGCTTAATGAGAAAATAAGAAGAGTGACTCTGTTGTCAGCGCGAGTGATCACCGAGATATCCGGCACCCATTTTCCAGCACGCGTATTTTCTGGAAGCCCCTACCGAAAAGCTGAGCGCTGCGAATGATAGACGGCAGGATAGCTTATCTTGAAGATTAATTCTGCCACATGATTCACCGTTTTTACGTCTGACTGGTACAAAGTCAAACTAAGATGCGAATTTAAAAATTAAGTTATGGGGTTTTACGTGCCAAAACCACTTTTGTATTATGAGCCACGCCGTAGTGGAGGACTCCGGAAACTTCGACCACCTGGGGTTCTTTAACGTGCACCTAAATCTAAGCACACGGGTGTTTTCGCCCCTATCGAAATGCTGCCGCCGTGGCCGGGATTCGATCCCGCGACCTCGTGCTCAGCAGCCCAGCACCATAGCCAGTGTGCAACCACGGCGGGTAAGATGCCATTTACGCAAGGCCGTTATGAGCGCCGTGTAGTGCTCCAGCTCGAGCTCCAGCCCCCGTACAAAAATGACTCTTGATGTACCATTGATATTTTATGGAGTAATTATTGAAACAACCAAATTTCAAAAGTAATTCAGTTCGTTGAACACTTGCACAACAATATCACCATTGAGTACTCCTCAATAAATAGTTTATTAGGTAATTTGTGTTGATTTTTGTAGTTGTTTTTTGTTGTGGAGGAGTTGAGGCCTACATATTTAGGACTCGCATATAAATACATTCCAAATTTATAATTTGAAGCATTCATTCCCAATGGAAATTGACCATGGCACCCTTAACACCCGAACTCAGTGGAGTGAGGCTACCTCAGCAGGCCTCTGAGGAACTATGAGACATTGTTTGGGATATCATCGGCCTTATTGAGATTAGAACTCGTGAAGCTAATACACTCCTGACTAACGGCCATGTGCCCAGCTATAGAAGTCTCTTAGATATGAAACAATACGGGCTAGGATTCTTAATAGTGCAACAACATCAAACCGGTTTTTGCGGAAAAACCGGTTATTCGGTTATTCTATTCACCGGTTATTAGAACTTGAAAACCGGATAACCGGACGGATCGGTTATTCGGTTATTAGTAACCGGGATATTCTGATAGACGGATATTCGGATATCTTGGTATTTGTTCATCTGTACTTGTACCCAAATTACCTCTTTCTCTCTTCTATTAGATTTTAGTTATTTTTGCAACAGCTCGTGCGAGCCAGATATCCTGTGTCGTTAAACCTCATTACCTTTCGTTTAAATTTATCTTTCCGAATTGCTGTGATCTCTAAAACAGTACTACAGTTTTCCCCGTGAAATAATCCTAAGCGCCAGCTACTGTAGTCGCAGCACCAGTCAATTTAATCCCAGCGCCAGATAATTTATTCTACGCGCCACGTATTTTAATCCTAATGCTAGTGAATTTATTCCAAAGTAAAGATGCATTTGCGGAGGTGTTGTAGCAGTTCAAAACAATGACAAATTGTTCTAATTTTGCGCCCACGAAACATAACTGAAGAGCTTTCTTGGAGAGCATTTTCATGGGACTACAGAAATGCCGTTCCCGCGCGATATGTCATCGAAATATTGCACTGATATGGGCGTTATATTACTGCGGTGAACATGTCATGCAAAACGTAGCTATTTGATGGCTTTGATGTAATGCATTGGAACAAAGGGGCATGCAGCAACAAACGGTTGATTCGTAACCTCATAAAAACAAGCTGAAAAGCGCCATCACTGAACTGTCATCATTTTGTTTTCTACAAGGCCCATTGGCATGGATATCAAATGAACGAGCTTCGAACAATCTCTGCGATTATAACCACGTAACGCATCTCAGATGACGTGGAAGACTGTGTTACGGGATCTCACGTAACGTTCGTCAGCATATTTCTGATTCTGATCCATATTGACATGGATATCGAACGATCGGATTTCGAAGGCGCTCTTTGATAGTACCCACGAAGGGTACGAGAGACCGCGAGGTGAAGGATGTCACGTGACCTAGCGTAACTTTCGGAAGAACACATGTGATTCACAAACACAGTGAGATGGGTGTCAAACTAACCGGAATCCCAAGAGCTATGCAATGGTACACACGTAGTGAAAGTCAAATCACGTGGGAGACGCTGTCACGTGACCTCACGTATATTTTGCTGGCGCATGCGTGATTCCCAATCATACTGACGTGGATATAAAACTATCGGGCTTTGAACAAGGTCTGCGATGGGACGCACTTCGCGTACGTAATACCACGTGGAAAGAGTCACGTGACATCACGTAACTTTAGCCCGACCATGGGTAATTACCAACCATGCCGACATGAATATCAAACGAACTGGAATCGAGAAAGCTATGCGGTGGTGCCGACGTAGCGAACCTCAGAGGAGGTAGCGAATGGTATCACGTGATATCACATAACTTTTGCAGGCCCATAGATGCTTCTCAACCATATTGACAGGGATACCATACGAACTGTCTTCCAAGAGCCTCTGTGATGCTGTCCATGAAGGGCACGTCAGACTACGTGAGAAGAAGTGTTATGTGACCTCACGGGGCTTTCTTCAGTCATTGGGTGATTCACAGACGACTGGTATGTATACTAACGAATGGTAATCGAACAGCCAGTGTGAGTTTCGCTCCGAAACACCACAAAAATGGAGGTGAAACGCCCGTCACCTGACTTCACGTAAATCTGCGTTGAACGTGATTAACTGCTCAATCGATTGCCGCGGATATTACGGCCAGCAGAATTTCCTTTGAAAGAGATGTTGTACTTATAGAAGGCATGAGTTGCTAATGCTCGCAATAATTTTTTTCCTCGCACACGCACAGGCCGGTTTGAAGTACTTCTAAATTCTGTTTTCAGTAGTGGCAGTTCACACATTAGCGATGCTATTGAATTGTTGTAATTGTCTCGTTGATCCGTATGCTGTTATATTGTGCGTAATTACTGCACACTGAGTCAGGATCGACATGGGAAATGTATGCAACCATCGCGAATGCCTTGCGTGCTAATCAAATTTATTATTTTTTCTTCCACTTCCATTCGAAAACGTGACCCTCACCCCAGAAATAGGTTTTTGTTGTTGGGAAATGTAGCTGTTAGGAAGATCGGGCAGTGGGGGTAAGCGATAATAATTTGATGTAGACAAGTTAAGTAAACATGTGTGCTAAAGCTCGGTGGTGCCTGCCAGGGTGATCGCTGCATAAACGCACTCGGTCTATTTTTTTCTTCTTGTGTGCATGTTGGTTAGCTGAGCTAATTGCCCCAAATGAGCTGCATGTGCTTTGGAGAAATCTCGAAAAAGTTGTCACGAGAAAGCGCAGCGATGCAGGTGAGAAGATTCTCTGACTTAAATCCTTTTGATGTGCATAGTGTGCTATGATATGACACATTCTTGCTATTTGCGCACCTGAGTGCATCGCGAAGCGCGCGTATGGATATGGATAAAAATGGCGAACTCAAGTATTAGAGGAAGCTTTGAAAGATATTGTACAACGCTACACGAGTTCAAGCATTGCGTTGTTTGAAGTAGAGAAATAATACCAAGATAATTCTCGCCAACTTTATTCTGCTGACAAATTCCGTTTCGTCGAGTGGCGAGTTCTGGTGAAAGCTGGCACTCAACTTGGTCGAGCCAAAGTCACATGGCGAATATTTAAAAAAATATATAGAAATGATCGTTATTATCTATTACGCCTAGTCGTGCTTCTGCTCACCTATGATTGGGAATGGCGCGTACTTCTTTTTACACAGTAAGCAATTTCGTGCATTGATAACGCACAAAGCAGCCCAACGCTCCCAGCAACGAGTCAATCGTAATAATTAATTAGCATCGTTAATGTGTGGAGAGCAACTACCGAATTTGCAAGTAGTTCAGGTTTCCTCTGTGTGTGCGAGGAAAGAAAAAATATGGGAAGCTTTACCAATAAATTTCTTCTATCAGTGCCCCATGGCTTTCAAGGTAAATTCCTCTCGCCGTGAAATCTACGTCAATCGGTTCAGCAGTCAGTTCAATGCAGAGTTACGTGAAGTCACGTGACGCGCTTTTCACCTCTGTTTCCTTGGTGTTGCGTGGCAAAAGATGCACTGGCTGTTTAATTTCCTTGCGTTTAGTACGCATGTTGTTACGGTTCACTGCGTGCGGCTCTGAATGGCACGTATGCCAAGCGCCTGAGACGATATGGCTGATCGTCACGCTCGTCAACATGAAAAGACCTGTCCGTGGGGGGTGTGCGACGGGATTATGCACCAGTGCACATCCCACTCTCCTTGTCCTATGTTCTCTGCCTCTACACCAGGATGTGGTATCGCTTCGAATTCCTCTGTGCGGGTTGGCCAGTGGGTTGACCAGTGTGTTGACGCGACGTGACTTCCACTCCCGACCACTCAACCAGCGAGTGGTATTTCTCCGTGTTGCCCTGCGTGGATTGCCCGGGCGTGGTTTTTCTCCGTATTCCACTGTGTTTTACGAGTCTCGGTGATTTGGTGATTTCGTATTTTCTTTCCTATTTCTTCTTTCCTATCTGCTTCTCCCATTTTCTTTTCATTCCCTCTTCCCGAAAGAGTAGGCAGGCGTTGCGCCCCTCTCGGTCGTAGTTGTTAGCTTGCTTCCTCCCTGTTTCTTTTGCGTGTTTGTATGTTTCCATGTATAATAATACTAATATTAATGTGTGGGCTGACCAGTGTGCTCACAAGGCCCTCTACCAGGGAGCAAGAGAAAGTGAAGTTGCCGGGAAGATGTAGCGTACAAGAAGCTAAGCGAGACGCCACGAACAGATCTCTGTCCATGCGTGCAGGATCACGCACGCACAACGTTCGCTCGCACGGAATGATGCATTAAGCTTTTGATATTTGCTTTTACGTCATATCATCTTTCCTGCCGGACCTTCTCCGATGCTCAATCTCCTTCGAACACCAAGCGGACGCTGTTGAATGTCGCCGAAACCATGTCCACGTGACGTCTTTAGGTTTGTGAATCGCAGGTCCCGTGAGGGCACGTGACAGTCTTTATCACGTGGTCTGACGTGCTTTTCGTGGGTACCATTCCAGAGCGTCTTCTAAGGCAGTTCGTATATCCATGTCCAAGTAAGTTAAAATAAATGAAAAATATGATTCGGAAGCACCCATGCGCCCGCGAAAGTTATGTGGGGTGACGTGATACCCATCGCCAGCTGGTCTGAGGTTCGCTACGTGGGTACCACCGCATTGCTTTTGATTTGGCTAAATCAAATTAAATCTTCATTTTCCATCAGGTGCTACAGATGGAGGGGCTACGGAAAAAAAGCTGCCACTTGGCGGCTTGACGAGTCCGCAGACCCATATATAAGGCAGCGTCTAGACAGCACCAGAGCATAAACAAGCAATAAACAAATCGAGACACTTGATCAAAGCAAATAAATAAAATAAAACGTCCTGAGCCACATCAATCAAACACAGTCAACACAAAAGAATGAACAAGCAATAAGCGTATCAAGGCACCTCATAAATGCAGAAGAAAAGAAAAAGTCTTGAGCTAGATAAAAACAAACACCAGAATAGCTGAAATCAGGTTAGTCAATAAACAAACAGGTCTCTAAGTGTAACAGTCGAGCAACTAAAATCAAAATTCAGTGACTGATAATAGTTTAAAAGAGATGGCAGAGAGAAACACAAACGTTCCATACCAGAATTCAAGCGTGGTACAGCAACCTTCCAGTTTTCTCCACGTCTAGTATTGTAATATTTCTCATTTGTTTCTAAATGTACCAAGGCATCGAGGCTATGAATATTTTTTTTTTCACTTCATATTTAAACCGAGCACTCGAACGGTAGCGGTATAGCTTGTGAGCTGTAATAACATGTGCCCTGTGAAAGAATTCTGCAGTGGTTGCATTATGACGAGCATTGTATACGTGGCGTAGATACCGTTTTTGCATATGGAATATTTTTTGTGTGTTAGAGAAAGTAGTTGTGTTCCAGACAAGTTCGCAATAGTTGACGTGTGGATAGAAAAGAGAATTGTAGACCAATATTTTTGTTTTAGTAGAAAGCATGTACCGGAGACGACCGACTACACCGGTTATTCGAGCAAGTTTGGCTAATACAAAATTCACATGCGGTTCCCAGGACAGATTGGTAATGAATATCACACCTAGACATTTAAACTGGTCGACAATGTCAACAGGGTGAGAGTTTAAAACAATATCGGCATGAGGAGGAACAGGTTTATTTTTCGGCCGGAAGACAACTGCTTTTGTTTTATTTTCGTTAATCTTCATGTAATTGGATAAGGACCATTGCTGCAGTTTGACTATGGTATCATTGCAATCAGTGATAAGTTTATCGATGTTATTACCAGAAAAAAGTATGCTGGTATCATCTGCATATATAACAAATTTGGCGTTCTGATTAATGTTAACAATGTCGTTTACGTACAGGTTAGATAGCAAGGGGCCTAATATGCTGCCTTGTGGAACACCACAAGGCAGTGGCGGCACTCGTGATCGCGTGTTGTTTATTTGGACTACTTGACATCGATGAGATAAATATGATTGCAATAACTGTAATCCACACCCTCGTATACCGTAAAAGTCCAGCTTCTGCAGCAGAACATGATGATTCACCAGGTCGAATGCCTTAGAAAAATCGACAAATAGGCTGAGTACTATTTCCTTGCGTTCAAACTGAGTTAAAGTATACTCTTTTTGGTGAAGCAGAGCTAATTCTGTAGACATATTCTTCCTAAACCCAAACTGGTGTTTCGTTATTATTTCGCAGTGATGAACAAAGTTTACAAGCCTACAGTGTATTATTTTTTCAAGGGGCTTAGAAAATATAGGTAAGATAGACACCGGACGGTAATTGCCAAATTCATTTCGGCTTCCCTTTTTAAAAAGCACTACTGCTTTTGCGGTTTGCATTTGCACTGGAAATGTCGATGTCGTCAAACATTTATTAAAAATATGCGTTAGAACTGGTGCAATGACATCTGCGACATACTTTACTGGTTTTACTTGGATTTCGTCGATATCTCTACTGCTGCTGTTCTTTAAATTTTTATATTGTTGAAATTACTTCCTGTACATTCACTGGCTGTAGAAATATTGATTTTTCATTCCGCGTGCTGATATACTGACATGCATTTGAGGAGCTTCCTGGCGTACTAATATTTGTAAAAAAGATATTGAAAGCATCAGCCAGTTCCGCCTCGTGCAAAACTTGGCCATCGATTGTTAGTTTAGAAATGCAGGTACGTTGGTTATCGCGACGCAATAGCGTGTTTAATTTGTCCCAGAGCAACTCACTCGGCACTTTTTTGTCGTCCAAAAAACGTGAGAAGTACTCTTTACGTGCAGTACGCAGTTGTTTCGTTAGTTGGTTCCGATACCGTTTAAAGGCGGCCAAATCATCAGGATTACGGGTGTTTAAGAACTGTCTGTAGAGCTTATCTTTTGCTCTCATTTGTTGATAAAGTTCATGTGTGACCCATGGCTTTCGAATTTTTCTACTCTTTTTACGTCTTTTAACAGGAAAATGCGCATTGTACAATCTTTTGAAGGTATCTAAAAAAACATTGTAGGCATTGTTAGCATCATGACTATTCAGTACTTCACGCCAGTCTGTTCGAAGCAGCTCATTCCTAAACGCGTCAAGAGCCGTATCGGTTACTGGCTGGTAAAGACTGTCAGCAGACGAACAGTTTACAGTGCGGGCAACTTGTAAACAAAGGAACGCGGGAAGGTGATCACTAATGGAACATGATAAGACACCAGCTATTATATCTTGCGATGAAAGGTTTGTTATGAAGATGTCTAGTACTGACTCACATTCAGTTGTTATTCTTGTTGGCGCTTTAATAACGTTGTCAATTCCATATGACAAGAGAAGGTTGTTAAAATTTGTACTAGTAAGTGTGTTAACACCCATATCAATATTATAATCACCTGCGGCGATCAGCTTATACTTGTTTTCTACAACGAACGAAAAAGCCTTCATAAAAATCAAAAAATGTTGAAATATGCCCATTTGGTGGCCGATAACAGACCGAATATATTTCCTTATCTGCAATTAAAGTTAACACTTCTTAGTCTGGAGTCACTATGCTAAATGAATCAAGCAGTTCACAGTCCATTTGTTCCAACGTGAGAATTGCAGTGCCACCTCCGCGACCACAAGGGCGGTTGATGTAGTACGTATTGTAGCCTTTCATTCTGAAAACGTCACTCGTTCGTGCTCCATGTTTCGCTGAACATAACAGAAAAGCTGAAAGAAAATTTAGTGAAGAATTCTTCTGAAGAAAATATTTTGTTGCGGACAGATCTTGCGTTTAGGTGTACACATTTTAGTACGGAAGACCTAAAATTAGATACCATAATGTTCAGATCTGGTGAGTAAAAAGTGTGCTCATACATCTTTGCCCTCTTCCCTTAAGTATAGCACTCAGTACACACTTCATTTTTGGCTGAAGGCGATGAAGGTCCTCAAGGCATTTAATATGGATTGCGTTTGCTTCATCCGTTATACGCACAAGAACCTTCCCATGGGTATACCATACATATTTGAACTTGGCCTCTTTCGCCCAGTTTTTTGTTGCCAGAAGCAGTTCTAGGTTGTGTCTGGTTAAGTTTTCTTGGATGAAGATGTGTGGGTTACTGTCTTTTAGGTTGTTCTTACTCAACCACGATTCTCTGATCGCCTGCCTTGTGAAGCGCACGATTAATGCCGGGTATCTTATCTTTCTGAGCGGGCAGCCTGTGTGCCGAGGCAATGTCCTGTTCAACGAGATCAGGCGCCTTGAGCTTATCGGCAACCTCATTCAATATCGTGAGCAAGTTTTCATCTTTCAGAGAAGCAACACCATGAACTTCCAAATTAAGCTGCCTATTTCTAAACTCAAGATCATTTACTTCTCGTCGAAGTTGCACCTGAGCTGATAAGTTGTTTTTATCCCTTTCATCCAGTTCTTGCACCTTCTTTCTGAGCACTAATCTCATTTTCTTGAACACCGATTGTGTTTTTTAAATCTTCAAAAATGGCAGACATGTGCGTGATAGATTCTTCTATGGCGTCCACTCGAGTTACGAGGGCTGGTAGGCTTTCAAGCTTCAGATTAATAGATGTAAGGATAGCCTTAATATCTGCATCGGTTTTGCTTTCGTCACTGCAGCTACCATGTGACGCCAGGCTCCGACAATCTTGGCATCGCCACGCTTTCTTTGCAGCGTCAGATTTTCCTTTGAAAGACTTCTCCGCCAGCCCCGCACATTTCCCGAAATGGTACTCGTGTGCGCACTCTGAACAAACTACGCGTCCTTCGCTCTCAAGAAAGACCACATTACAGGTGCAGCAGACGTTAGACATGGTTTTCACTGCGACAAGATGTCGCTAGAACCAACACATAAAAGTACACTACAGGTCTTTGGCAGCGACCGCAGCACAAGCACCAACAAGAAGAAGAATGCGAGTACAAACTAACCTGCACAGTTTCGGCTGCAGAGTAAGTAGTTATGTTCGCTGGGTGCTGCTGCCGCTGCCAAATGAAACGCTTCGCCAGATGCTTCCGATATTTATATGGTCGATGGCTCCGTCAGGCGCGCAGGCGCACTGGATGCTTGCAGCGATGATAGCAGCAGTGATATCGTGCGAAGCCGGTCGTGCAGTAGAACAGGAGTAGAACGGTCACGAGTGGCAGGGGAACCCAGGCAGCCCGCCGTGTCCGATGGGGCCGGGCAACTTCAGACGATCCAGGTGAAGACCGCTCTCCGTCGTATCTGCACAGTTTCGGCAGCAGAGTAAGTGGTTATGTTCGCTGGGTGCTGCTGCCGCTGACAAATGAAACGCTTCGCCAGATGCTTCCGAAATTTATATGGTCGATGGCTCCGTCAGGCGCGCAGGCGCACTGGATGCTTGCAGCGATGATAGCAGCAGTGATTTCGTGCGAAGCCGGTCGTGCAGTAGAACAGGAGTAGAACGGTCACGAGTGGCAGGAGAACCCAGGCAGCCCGCCGTGTCCGATGGGGCCGGGCAACTTCAGACGATCCAGGTGAAGACCGCTCTCCGTCGTATCTGCACAGTTTCGGCAGCAGAGTAAGTGGTTATGTTCGCTGGGTGCTGCTGCCGCTGCCAAATGAAACCTTTGAAGCTGCTTTATGTCACGTGACTATCTTCCACATGGTCTAAAGTACCCGAAATAAGTAGCATCGCAGATCTTGTTCGAAGTCGGATCGTTTGATATCCATGTCGGCATGGCTGTAAATCAACCATGCGCTAGCGAAAGATACGTCAGAACCCTCGACACCCTTTCCCGTGTGATTTGACGTTAACTACGCGTACACCATTGCATAGCTTTTGATTTCCCCCGTTCGTCTGATATCCATGTCGGCATGGTTCGTAATTGCTCATGGTCTGGCTAAAGCTGCGCAATGTCACGTGACTCTTTTCCACGTGGTCTAAAGTACCCGAAATACGTAGCATCACAGACCTTGTTCGAAGCCGGATAGTTTGATATCCATGTCAGTATGGCTGGGAATCATGCATGGGCTAGCAGAAGATACGCGAGATCACGTGACATCTCTTCCCACGTGATTTGACGTTATCTACGTGCACACCATCGCATAGCTTTTAATTTTCCTTTTTATTTGATATCCATGTTGGTATGGTTAGTAATTACCCATGGTCTGGGTAAGGTTACGTGATGTCCCGTGACTCTTTTCTACGTGGTCTGAAGTACCATCGCAGATCTTGTTCGAAGCCAAATCGTTTGATATCCATGTCAGTATGCTTTGGAATTATGTATGGGCTAGCAAAATATATGGGCTAGCAAAATAATACGTTAGGTCACGTGACACCCTTTCCCACGTGATTTGACGTTAACTACGTGTACACCATCGCATAGCTTTTAATTTTCCCGTTCGCTTGATATCCATGTCGGCATGGTTGGTAATTACGCATTATCTGGCTAAAGTTACGTGGTCATGTGACTGTTTTCCACGTGGTCTGAATTACGCGAAGTGTATACCATCGCAGACCTTGTTCGAAGCCCGATCGTTTGATTTCCATGTCAGTATGGTTGAGGATCATGTATGCCCTAGAGAAATACATTGAGTTCACATGATTCTCTTTCCCACGTGATTTGACGTTAACTAGGTGTACACCATCGCCTTGCTTTTGCTTTTCCCGTTCGTTTGATATCCATGTCGGCATGGTTGGCAATTACCGATGGTCTGGCTAAAGTTACGTGATGTCACGTGACTCTCTTCTACTTGAAAACACGGGGAAGGCGGGAAATTCAAGACGATGAGCAAAACGAGAACAAGGTGAACGCAGGTGCCAACGTTTCGAGAAATGGACTTGTCTTCTTCAAGGCGACATATGCTTTCGTCGCCACAGTATATATATGTGGGGTTCTTCTAAAGGGGAGAGGGTGCGTAATCCCGCCGGCTAACACGCGTACGTTGACACGTGGTTGACAGACGGCCGGGGCACTGGCCTTGTGCACAGCATTCCTTTATTCTCAATTCGACACGCTAACACACCTTCGCTCGTTGCCGCACCCACCCGCCTTAAGCCCGGGATACATGGAGCGTTCTTTCACGGCGAACATTGCGCGGCAGAAATAGACTCGGTGGCACGACGCCGGTGGTTCGCAGGGTTCGCTTACATGCAGCGACAAACGGGCGGACGCCGCCGCGCGCCCGCCGCATTGTTGCCAGACTTTACGAATGTGTTTCTGTATAACAAAAAGGAATAAGCAGGATTTTTATTGTAGATTTGGCCATGAAGAGAGTTGCGCTGAAATTCGTTCCCAAGCTGCTCATGGAGCAAAAGCAACTTCGTGTTGAAGTCTCACAGACATGCTGGATTCCACAAACAGTGACCCCAACTTCATGAACACCATAATCACTGGTGACAAGTCTTGGGTGTATGTTTACGACCCGGAAACCAAATCCCAGTCGTTACAGTGGAAGCATTCCATGTCACCAACCAAAGACCGCTAAGTGTGCAGCAACGTCAAAGTGTTGCTGACTGCTTTCTTCGACTCCCGCAGTGTGGTACACCACGGATACGCACCACAGGGTCAAACAATCACTAAAGACTACTACAGGGATGTCCTCCATGGCCTATGTGATGCTGTATGGCGCAAGATACCGAAGTTGTCAACAGGAAATTGCCACATCCATCACGACAATGCTTTTCTCGCACTTGATTCAGACTTTTTTGGCGAAAAACCAGATTCCTGTAGCTCGACAGGCTCCTTACTCTCCTGATATGGCCGCCTGCGACTTCTGGCTGTTTCCCAAAATCAAGAAGTCATTAAAACAAGCACGATTTCAGACAAGAGAAGACATTATGGCTGCAACGACAGCTGAGCGAAACTCCATTCGGAAAGAGGCCTTCTCGGAATGCTTCTAACAATGGCAGCACCGCTGGGAGAAGTGGCTGGATTCCCAAGGAGACTACTTTGAGGATGATTAGGTTTCCAATGCTCCAGTTATGCCAGTTTTTTTTTCTTCAGCCAAAGGTCGGATACTTTTCTAACAGACCTCGTATTGATATTTTATGTGCAATGGCTGTATGGTTTACCTGGCGCACACCAAACACACGCCTCGTTGTGTTAGAGCATGTGTCCCTTGGCAATAAAATGCAGACCCTAACACCGCTTCTCTGTCATCTGTGTTGCATACAAAGCGAGCTTTGTCGTCTGCATTCCCGGCCGGCAAGCTGTGCGCACATCCGAGAAAAGTCGGTGCTGACAAAATTTCAAAAAAGAATTTCTTGCATTTAAAAATAATGCCTTTTTTAACTTCACACATGCATAGCAGACATGTAGAGCTATCCAATAATGTATCACATATTTTTTGGCCAACTACGAAAGCAGTTTTTTTCCCTTGAACATGAAGCTTCTTGCAAAAGATTAGAATTTGTTTTTTTTTTACAGGCGATCAGCAGAACCTTCAGACCTTCATATATTTTTTTGCTATACTATGTCACCTGGGCTACCATTCTGTATTTAATTTGTCCTGTGAATTTTTTCTTACGAAAGAAAAAACTAACAGATTGCAATTTGACTCATTTTTGCCGGTGCCAAAAGCAATTGAAGTATTCAAATATTTGAAAAATTGGCTATTTTGGCAGTTGCATCACTTCACCGTATTTCCACACACACCATTTGAAGGCCTCGATCAATACAATGTGCATTTGAAAAAGAATGTTGATTGATGTCCTCTAGCTCAGCTGAGCAGGAAAACTAAACTGTCACCAAAATGCTACAAAATATCTAGCAAAAATAAATAAAAGTGGGTAACGAGTTTTGAACTCTACTAAACGTATGGCAATGTTTCAGCTATATGTGTGGTGTCAAAAAAACGCTTGTCGATTCGGCATGGAATCGCACACCTGCAAGTGCATCTGTACCATTTTCAGAGTTCAGTAAAAACTGCATTTTACATAACTTTGTAAAAATGGTTTATTGCTATCTAAAATACATGAGTAAAAATTAATAGGTATAATTCGGCTTAAATTTAAAATGCAACATAAAATCTCCAGTAATGGCAATGATGTGCATTTCATGTTTGCATAAAACCATATCTTCTGAATTTCGTTATTTTTTGTGGCAGTGAATAAAATTGAAATGGAACTCACACAAGGAGTAACTTTGCTGTATTCCAGCACATCACTAATAGCTGTCTTTTTTTTCATATAAAAATCTGAAGCAGTTGATATGAATAAGTCGCTTGATATGGAATGACCTGCGCAGGAACGTTATCATGGCAGAAAACACAACTGGATCATGCAACAGCAATGCAGCATAGTAAACTGCTCCCATAAGCATCACTTAGTGTGATTGCCATGTTTCAAAAGTATGTAAGGTTTACTGAAACTGGCACACACCATTCAACCAACAAATAAAGATTGTACAGTGATCCTTTTTCAGTTTTACAGATTTTTTTTATGTTGTCTGCCAGGTAGCATAATTCTTGTTTTTGAGCTGGATTATTCAGAGGTGGACATTACTAGCACAAGAAATGGAAACATTAAACTGATTGTCATAAATTTATTAATTAACATATAACATCACGGCACATATTTCAGTTTGCAAATTGTAGCCAGTGAGTTTGAAAGACATTCACTTGAAATTAATTTCCAGGATGACACCAGTTTCGCGATTTTTCCATAAATGTGACAGAAATACATGGGCATTCCGGTTACTTTTGTGCTTCAATGCATAACTGCATTTTGTTAAGAGAAAGTAAGTGCTACAGCAGTGCATTTCTACAGCCAGTTTGATGGCATGTGTCTCGTTACTAGTGTCATTCTGGAAATTCATTATAAGTGCATACA
Organism: Dermacentor andersoni; assembly: GCF_023375885.2. Lineage (NCBI taxonomy): Eukaryota > Metazoa > Arthropoda > Arachnida > Ixodida > Ixodidae > Dermacentor > Dermacentor andersoni. Next base: position 366,730,429 of record NC_092814.1, on the reverse strand, counting down.
CCTTTTAAAATTACCGGCTACAATTCGTAAAAACTTTGTTAGGAACTGAGTTTTTGTGAATCAGCTGACTATGGTGTCTTGATTTCTCATGCAAGTAATGTTTGGCACTCTGTATCTAGAATTATGTTAGCTGCAACAGTCAATCTTCAATAAATTCCATGAAACTTAAAGATAACCACACTGCATATCAGGTCTCAATTGAGTGCTGTGGGCTCAAGCAAATCGTGCCATGGTTATAGTACCACTGGCTGCCTAATAGAGAAAGCAAGTACCTTTTTTGAGTGTTCTTATTTACAGTCTTGTCAGTCTGCTTGTACATTCATTTATTTAGGTATTTATTTTTTTAAATTTATTTTGGAAAATGTGTTTTGCTTGAGGGCCACACAGACTACATCTTCAGTATTCAATTTTGTTATGGTGTCAAGCTGCAGGAAGTTTGTACTGTGCAATAGTTTTTAAGAAGTTTCTGATGTTCTCAAACTACAAATGGTTGTACATTTGCACAGATATTTGGTTACAAATAAACAGTTCATCTAGAAAAATGGTTTTTGTCTGCATCAGTTCAGCACTCTTGATTTTTGGAGGACCATTCACTCTGACAATTGAAAAAAGTGGCATAACAGTACTGCTAGCAGTTTTACAATATGGTTTATTACAGGCAATCTAGGACCATGCTTTTGAGCCCAGGGTGACAGAGGCCTGCGATACAACATGCCTGTATTTAAATTCTATCCCTATCCTCTCGCAGCCAACATACCACCGTGACATCAATGGTAATTATTCAATTCAATTCAATTTTATTTCCCAGAAGCATCTGGACGGCTTCCTGGCTAAAAGCTGCTAGAGCAGCTTGACAAAAGGCGCAGGAAGCCGTTACAAGGCAACATATTGCAACATAGCTCAGCAGTATTTTAAGGAAAGTGCAGGTTTAAACTGCCAAATACCCAGTGGGGCATAAAGGGCTTTCAACATAATTTGTGTTGATGTTCAACAGATCTGCAACAATTCTTCCATGGGCTTTCAATATTGACTAACAACACATTTCAACAATACATCAATGGGCTTTCAAGTTTGAGACTCAACACATCTGCAACAATGCTTCAAAGGTCGTTCAACATTGACAAATAATACGTTTCAACAGTACTTAATGGGCTTTCAATTTTGAGCTCCAACAATGCTTCAATGGGCTTTCAACATTGACAAACAACACATTTCAACAATACCTCAATGGGCTTTCAACACTGACAAGCAACACATCTTTACCAATGCTTCAATGGGCTTTCAACAGTGAAATACACCATAGTTTCAACGATATGCCAATGATCTTTCAAATTGAGAGGCCACAATGATGTTTCGACAAAATGTCGCGGTCCAATTATCAACACTTCTCAACAATTTCCTCAATGATGTTTCAACCATTCCCCAATGATCTTTCAAGGTCATTTGTTGACGTTGAACAATGATATTTCAATAACCTTTCAACAATTTTTTTTGTAAGGGTGGCGGCGGAAACGGCCGCCGGAGTCGCTCCCGATCGAAGACACCATCCGGGGGCGGCAACGGCGGCGGCAACCGCTGCTCGCGCTCCCGGACCAGTTCGAGATCCGGGGCCAGATCAAGGTCCCGGAGTGAGTCAACCGGACGCCTAGAGATCGCCGAGAAACAGGAGGTCTGGACCAACAGGTCACCCGTCGTTCGAACCAACAACACCGAATTCCCACCGCTCACCCACTCCCAACCCCTTAACTCACAAGCGAATCCGCAAAAGGACAGTAGCGAAGTGATAAAACTTAAGAGGATCATAGAGCGCCAGAACGCTCAGATCCAGGAGCAGAACGCCCAAATACGGGCGCTTATGAATAAGATCGCAACGCTGGCGAATAACGGCAGCTCGGCAAATGCAAGCCCCCAAAACAACAGCACGGCGGCAAACAACGCCGCAGGCTTGCGCATATTGCCGCGGAGGAACCCCCCCTCGCCCCGCCTAGGGCGGGCCGCGGGAGAGGCTGGGGTTACGCGATGTGCATCAAGTAATCAATCAAGAGGCGATGGACGCCGAAATGAGCCCCGCGAGCGGAGAGGAAGCGGCGACCGCAGAGACTGCGACCACGGCAACGACACAGATCCCGCGAGAAGGAGAGCTGACGGCCATTTTGGCTGCAATTTCCCAAATTAATGAAAGGCTAGGCAAAATGAACGCCCGACTCGAGGCTTCGAGAGTCAGCCTCACACACGATCGGTGAAGCACAAGCGCCTAGCACCAAAAGAAGCCTCAACTTCGGTGAGGAACCGCTTCACGTCCCTGAAAAAGGAGCGCTCCGAAAAAAAGTCAAAGGCGCGATCGCGAAAAGGTGCAATCGACTCGAAACGTCCGGAAAGGATGATGCAGAAGCCAAGTAAGAAGCACAAGAATAAAACCGGGGGGGGGGGGGGATACCACCGTAATTTACCAATGGAACTGCCGCGGGATTCGCAACAAAGAAGCGGAACTATTATTAACATTGACGGGCAAGAAAACAAGCCCGATGTAATTGCTCTTCAAGAAACAAACGGGAAACCAAGACTCCCGGGGTACGTCACTTACACGGACCCCTCGGAAAACGGGACGGCGGTGCTCGTCCGCAGCAACGTGGCGGCAACTCAACATGTCACGGCGCAGGGTGGGTGCGAGCACACGCTGGTCGAAATTCATGCGAGAGAAATTGGCAGCTCGGGCAGCTCGGGCGAGCAAGAAACGGGACAAGCTGAAACACAAAGGACCTACACCGAATGGGCGAGGGACTAGAAGAAGGCTCTCGATAAATTTACCCAAGAAATCGCAACGACGTCGCAGACGCCGTACGTGGACGCCAGACTCACCCACATCTGGGCGGCCCGACACTCGTTGACACGGCGGTGGAAACGTCAGAAACACAACAGAAAGCTGGCCAAGCGCATAGCAGTCTTGAACAAACAGATCGCCGAGTACGCGGCCAGACTATGTAAGGAAAATTAGCTGAAGACCTGCGACGGCCTACAGGGCAAGCTCTCGACGTGGAAGACGTGGTGTCTCTTGAGGCATCTGATCGACCCGCTGAGTAGCAAAACTGCGACCAATCGCAACCTCACCAAAGTATTGAACACGTACAAGGGGGACGGCCGCAGGCTCCTGGAAGACCTGAAGGCCATGTAACTAAAGAGAGAGAAGGGCCAGTATCCGGTGCCCGTGAGGTACGAAGGACCCGACAACGAAGAACTGGACCGGCCGTTTACCATGACGGAACTGTGGACAGCGGTACATGACAGTAACAAGAGAAGTGCACCCGGCAGGGACGCCATAACTTACAAATTACTCGGTAACATGAGCGGTACTGCGGCCTGCGGCCTCCTAGAGCACATTAACGAAGCCTGGGAGAGCTCGCAGGTGCCGAAGTAATGGAAGGACTCTGAGGTCCGCTTCATTCCAAAGCCCGGCAAGGCCCTCACGATAGACAACATGCGGCCCATCTCCCTCACATCCTGCGTGGGCAAGGTGATGGAGCGCATGGTCCTTCGCCGGCTGCAGAAGCACCTCGAAGAAACGGATCAGATGCCAGAGACGATATACGGCTTCAGACAACATCTCAGCACCCAAGACGTGATCCAACTCCACGAACTGGTCGTCAAGCCGGCAACAAGGCACGCGCCGCGCGGGATACTCGCCCTCTACCTGAAGGGAGCGTTTGACAACGTGTCCCACGCGGGCGTGTTGCAGAATCTAAACGAAACCCGGTGTGGCCGAAAGACATTCGGCTACATAAAAGGTTTTCTGTCAAACCGAACGGCGACCATCAGGATAGGGGAGAGAAGTCGGACCCTGTCGAGCTCGGCGATAGGGGCGCCCCTCAGGGCTCGGTCTTGTCGCCCCTGCTCTTCAATTTGGCCCTGCTGCCCCTGCCCGATCCACTCAAGCAAATCGAAGGCGTGGAACACGCGTTCTACGCCGACGATATTACGGTGGGGACGGCCCGAGCCGGATCCGATGCCTGGATGGAGGAAGTCTTGCAGCGGGCGGCAACGACCGTGCACGAGTACGCAAAGTCGTGTGGACTGAGCTGCGCTCCCCAGAAATCAGAGCTGCTCATGATCCAACCAGGAAAATCCAAGAAGGAGCTGCCGCCGAACGTGATTATCGCGATCGCCGGAACGACAATCAAGCCAACACCACAGATTAGGATTCTCGGCCTACTACTTCAGAGCGACGGAAAGGCACAGGCCGCCATCACAAAGACCAAGACTACAACCGAACAGATACTTGGTATGATTCGGAGGGTATCCAACAGAAACCGAGGCCTTAAAGGGGACGATGCCATGCGCCTGGTACGCGCGTTCGTCGTATAGCGAGTTACCTACTCCGCCCCGTATCTCCAGCTGACGAAGGCGAATAGGGACACCCTAAACACGATGCCTGGTAAGGCAATGAAACAAGCACTGGGCATGCCCATATAATAATCCACGCAAAAACTGCTAGACATGGGCGCCCACAACACGGTGGAGGAGCTCATCGAAGCCCACCTCTCTAATCAGAGAATCCGGCTCAGTCACACGGAACACGGACGAGCCGTCCTACGCAAGATAGGATGGCAGATCAAGCAAGTACCCATCAAGACGGCCCTTCCGGAAGACTGGAAAACGATCATTCAGACAAAACCCCTTCCCCGGAACATGACGCCTGGCAAGGACGACGAGAGGCGCACCGCGCGAGCCAGAGCCCTAGCCTGGAAGCTGGAAGAGAAGCCCAGGGTCCTCTACGCGGACGCTTCGCTCCGAAAACACAGTGACCGTGCAGCCGTGGTGGCTACATCAAAAGACAGGCTGATCGACAGCGCGTCCCTGAAGACAACAGACCCCTCAGTTGCCAAAGAAGCGGCCGTGGCCCTCGCACTCGCACAGCCGAGCGTGGACACCGTAGTCACCGACTCAAAGACAGCCTACAAAAGCTTCCGCAGGAGGGTAATCTCCTCCGCGACCCGAGCCATTCTAGCCAAGCACAAGCCTCCGGAAAGAGCCATAGAGCTCGCGTGGGTCCCGGCTCACTCGCAGGTAGCAGGCAACACCATCGCGGACTACCATGCCCGAGAAATGTCCATCCGGGCCGAGCACGAGCCGGAAGAGCTACCGCGCCCGGTTACCAGCTTTCGGGACATTACCCGGATGTACCGAGAGGAAAGGTGCAGACTGCCAGAACCGCACCCCAAACTCACCAGGCAACAACAGACGATCCTGCGTCGAGTGCAGACAGGATCGCTTGCGCATCGCGTACTGATGAACCGCATATACCCTGCGGAATACGATATGCTCTGTCCTTTTTTCAGAAGAGAAAAGGGCACCCTGCCGCACGATCTTGGCAGAGTGCACAGAACTCAAGACCCCCCTCCTCCCCTTCCCACAACACCCCCAATCCCCAACCCCTTGAGCGATGGGAGACCTTGTTATCCAGCCCCGCCCTACCGATTCAGCTCACACTGACGGACAGGGGCCAGGAGCTGCTGGCAACATATGGGTCCCGTAACTATGGAACCACCCCGTCTGGTGCCTACGTGCACCACCAATTTATTTCGGGCCAAGTAAATGTTGCTTCATCATCATCTGAGATCACATGCAATGGTTCCCTACATGATAAATGCTGGTAAAACAACTAATGCTGCCCTGAATTACCTCAAAATGCATATTGTAACGATGCTACTAAAACAACAAAGCTTATTAAGGGCGAACTTGTGCCCACAACCGAAAGTCACTGCGGTCGCGAAGAAATCCCCGGCAGTCGCGTTCTCAAACAGGCCTCGAACCGTCTTCTTCTATCTTCTCGCGTGACACCTCGTGCGCGTGGCGCATGCGAGCCGGGTCCAACAGGCTGCCCGTGCCACAAAGATCGCTGCCTGTTGTTGCTGTACAACACCACGGTACGGCGTGCACAGTGTCCAATACAAAGGGCGCGCAACTTGAATGTGACCAAGTTTGTCACGGCATTATCCCACTCCTTACCGCATCGGCCCGATGCGTGAGAGGAAGTAGGGGTTCCTGTGGGCTCTCATTTTTATTGAGAAAGCAATACTGTTCGAGGTTTCCGCTCTTGGCCGTTGCCCCGGAGAATCGACCATTGACCTTTAGCGTGACCTATGTGTGACGTCATACCAGCTGTGGAAAAGCGGGGCCCAACTCGGCTCGTCGCGATCGTCCCAGCAAATCCTACATGCTGCAGCTGCGCGCCGCTGTCGCGAGATGCGCTCGCTGTACGTGACGTCATGCCAGCTGTGGAAAAGCGGCCCCCCCAACTCGGCTCGTCGCGATCGTCCCAGCGAATCCTCCACGCGCCGCTGCCGTGGGGAGGCGCTCGCTCTACGTGACGTTATGCCAGCTGTGGAAAAGCGGCCCCCCAACTCGGCTCGTCGCAGTCGTCCCAGCGAATCCTCCACGGTATGGCGGATGATGTGTATAAGGTGAAGCTGCAACGATGTGCTGCAGCTAAGAAGCGGCGGCGTGCGGATGAAACGGATGAAGAGCGGGAACGTTTAGCTAAACGGCGTGCATATTATGCAGCCAGGCGAATGCGTTCAACATCTCTTGATCTGGGTGCATCTACAAGTATCATGCATGCTTTCAATGCTGACGCGACTTTGGCGACACCTGATCGTTCGACAGCAAGCCTTATGGATGCTCTAAATGTCGACGAGACTGCATCTACACGTTCCATGAGCAGTATGGAACTCTACACCTGAACAGAAGATTGCTTTCGCAATCCACTAGGCTTAGCCAAGCTAAGCCTCTGCCAATTTTTTTTTTGTTGATGACCTTTGCTGGTAGGGTTTCATGGGCAAAACATGCACAACTTCCGTGCAGTTGCGCCGTCTTGGGCTCTCGTGTCCAGCAGATTTCACTTCGTAAGTGACGTCGCTTATACGACGAAGTATTTCGTAAGGGCCGAAGTATCGGAACAGAAGCTTTTCAGACAGTCCACGGCGTCGCACTGGGGTCCATACCCACACCTTGTCACCGGGCTGGTAATGAGCTTCACTACGGCGCTGGTTGTACCGGCTGGAGTCGGTGCGTTGTTGGCGGCGTATTCGGTACCTTGCCATCTGTGCCTCCTCGGCTCTTTGCAAGAAATCATCTAGGTTAGATGAGTTATTGTTTTCTTCATCTAACGGCAACATAGCATCCAAAGTTGTGGTTACTGCTCCGCCGAATACAAGTTCAAACGGGGCGACTCGTGTTGTTTCTTGAACGGTGGTATTATATGCGAAGGTGATGTACGGCAAAATTTTGTCCCACAGCCTATGTTCAACGTCGACATACATCGAAAGCATGTCAGTCAGTGTTCTGTTGAGGCGTTCAGTTAAACCGTTTGTGTGAGGGTGGTACGCCGTAGATATATGATCAGTACGTGTCATGTGCAACAAGCATTTCATTAGGTCCGCAGTAAAGGCCGTTCCACGAGCGGTAATAACTGTGGGAGTGCCATGCCTGAGCACGATATTGTAGACAAAGAATTTTGCAACTTCGACAGCCGTTGCACTGTACAGGGAATCAGTTTCTGCGTAACGGGTCAGATATTCCGTGGCCATAACTATCCACTTTGTTGAGAAGGGTCCAAGGAGGTCCATACCGACTTGTTTGAATGGCGCTTTTGGTGGCTCTATTGGCTGGAGGAGGCCTGCCCGTTTTTACGGATGGAGTCTTGCGCCTGTGACACTCGCGACAAGTCTTGACAAAGTGCTGGACTGATGCTAATAACTTGGGCCAGTAGAATTTCAGACGAATCCTGGCGAATGTACGGCTCACGCCCATGTGTCCAGATGTCGGTTCATCGTGACATGCATGCAAAATTTCTTCTCGCATAGATGTGGATAGGAAAAGTAAAACTTTGTCTCGCTGTGCTCGAAGTTTCTCCTGTAGAGGACACTTCGTCGCAGACAGAACGAGGATAGCCCTGTAGAAAATATACGCGGCAGTTGAACGTCGAGTCCCTCCAGGTACTGTATAAGTGGACGCAATTCCGGGTCATCGCGTTGTTGTTGAGCAATTTGTGACGCGTCAACAATGCCAAGGAACGCGAAATCCTCCTCTTCTGGCGCAGTTGCTTCGACGAGTGCGCGTGACAAGCAGTCGGCATCGCTGTGTTTCCTCCAGGAACGGTATACGACCGTAATGTCATAATCTTGAAGCCTAAGGCTCAATCTTGCTAGTCGTCCGGATGGATCCTTGAGATTCACCAGCCAGCAAAGCGAATGGTGATCACTGACTGCTCTGAATGGTCTAGCATAGAGGTAGGGCCGAAATTTACATGTTATCCAAATGACTGCGAGACACTCTTTCTCGGTTGCTGAGTAGTTTGCCTCTGCTTTCGAGAGCTTACGGCTGGCATAAGTGATTACTTTCTCCTGTCCGTTATGCCACTGCACTAGTATGGTACCGAGGCCGACGTTACTCGCATCGGTATGAACTTCAGTGTCTGCTGTCTCATCAAAATGGGCAAGGATTGGAGAAGCTTGCAGGCGTTTCCTTAACTCTTCAAACGCGGCTTGTTGTTCGCTTTTCCACATGAAAGGTTCCTTTTCTCTTGTTAGTGTTGTAAGGGGCTCAGTAATCTTTGAAAAAATTTCCACAAATATTCTGTAGTAAGCGCATAAACCCAAGAAACGTCGCACAGACTTTTTGTCTGTGGGTGTCGGGAACCTCGCAACAGCTGCTGTCTTTTCGGGATCTGGCCGAACGCCTTCAGCACTGATGACGGGTCCGAGAAACCGAAGTTCATCGAAGCCTAATTGATAATCTTCCGGCTTAATTGTCAAGCCTGCTGCGCGAATAGCTTCTAATACTAGTCGCAGGCGCTCTAGATGATGGTCAAATGTGGTGGAAAATACGACCACATCATCCAAATACACTAAGCACGACTGCCATTTCAATCCTGCGAGCACACAGTCCATCATTCGCTGGAACGTTGCGGGCGCGGAACAGAGGCCGAATGGAAGCGCTTTAAATTCGTAGAGGCCATCAGGGGTTACGAATGCTGTCTTTTCACGGTCCCGCTCATCCACCTCTATTCGCCAATATCGACTCTTGAGATCCCGGGAGGAGAAAAACTTTGCACATCGGAGCCGACCTAACGTATCGTCGATACGCGGAAAGGGGTATACATCCCGCTTAGTTACGCTGTTGAATTTGCGGTAGTCGACGCCGAATCGAAGTGTGTTATCTTTTTTCTTAACGAGCACTACGGGAGACGCCCATGGACTGCTGGAAGGCTTGGGGTCCAACAGGCTGCCCGTGCCACAAAGATCGCTGCCTGTTGTTGCTGAACAACACCACGGTACGGCGTGCACAGTGTCCAATACAAAGGGCGCGCAACTTGAATGTGACCCAGTTTGTCGCGGCAATATAATACAACAGTAAAGGTGAACCTTTCCACGCCACAGTTTCAATTTGAAGCAGTAAATTTTCGGGATGTTTTAAATTTATCGCAGCATGTACATTAACATATAATATAGGCTGAAAGTGTGAAAAGGTTCATTTCCTAGTTCAGAGTGAGTAGCACGATGCTCTACGGCATTTGTCTATGATTGTACAAGTTTTTGTGTGTTGAGAATCGGCGGTTGCAGATTCACCAGGATGCAACACATTCGCGTGATATCGCTCATATAAGGAATTAATAATATTAAAATTAATAATATTAAACAATTTTATACGCTGGATAGCTCTTTCAACAGGGATGCGTACCTGAGCAATGTGGTAAGCTTGCTAAAGCTCATCATATGTAAATTGTACGTTTCCTTTAGGGAAAGGGGACAATACAACAATGCCCTTGTTTCCTTCCACTGGTGCTTTTATGCCTGGAAAACCTTTGTCGGCTAACACAACATCCCCTGGCTTCAATTCTATTGAGAAAGCCTGACTCTAGAGTTATGCGCGTGCCTGAAGCTCGACCTCCATAAAGCTCTTATACAAAAGTCATTGGCCAAGATTCCAATTAAAGACATCTGTATGTATGTAGTATCCCTTGCAGTGTGAAAAAAGAGCTCGACGCTCTTCTACACTAAGTGGCTCTTCCGTTCTCACTTGAGTGCAGTCTATATAAAATGACAGTTAGGGTAGTGTACCTTAAAGCATGCTGGCATAGTTGCCTTGCCAGCAGCTAGCGACGGTTCAGGAATGAAGTGTTGCATTGGTGAAAGAAGATTCCTCAAAATAAAAAAAAAAGATGCGGCTAACAGCTGTACGATGCAGGCCAAAAAGAACAGCTATGCTTGCAAATGAAATGCAAAGTTTCATCTGCATTAAGAAGATCACCATCTTTTGAGGGATAGGACCATCAACACACTTCACGACTACAGATGAAAATAAAGACGTTAGCATGGCAAACACATTTGCGCTGACTAAACAAAGTTCTGTGAATGCATCTTTCCTTTCGCAAAGAGAGCTGTATCCAAGAAAAATGCAGCTTTGCTTTTCTGGCCCAGTGGCGGTTGACCTCACTGCAGGTTCTGCTTGCACGCTGCTGTCTCTAGTTTCAATATGAGACACTTGTGTCGATGCACCACACTGCGACACCAGAGAAAGAAACAAGCTATATGACCCTTTGAATTACGTTTTCTCTGTCTGAGTCATATGAAAATTTAAATAATAATAGACATCATCGTCACATCTTATTATTGGGTTGCGATGAAAGTGATCACAGACCAAAAATATAGGCGTTTTAAGTTCTCTGGAAGTTTTTACAAGTCATGGACAAAACTCTCAACCTATCTGTAGCAGCAGCAACTAGTTAGTTGCAGAAAAATATATTTTGTAGAACAGAAAATACTAACAGAACGTAATCAGCACAACAGTTCGTGTTAGCCCATAAGATTTCAAGTTGCGCCTGTTCGGAACACAAACCGACTGTGTACGAGCGTCTTACTAAAACTACGACCGTCTTAACACGGAGGCAAACTTGTTGCGTTCTTCCGACGCGGATGTGTCCAGTGCCGACTCAGGACTGAAGGAAACAGTGGCTTCCAAGTTTGAGGTTTCGTTGCGTTCTTCCAGTGCCGCTGTGTAATGCTCTGAATTCAAGGAGACGGCAGTTTGACACGTTGCAGCAAAGACTGGTCGCAGCGCGCTCCGTCGCTGAACCCTAGAAGAACAAGATAGGAAGCAAAAATGAGCATTACAACGTAAAAATGCGCCCTAATGCACCATAAGAGCAAAACTACGAAGTTTCACTTGCGTAGTACTGCCCATGATTGGTCGCCGGTGCTGCAATTTCGCCTTTATCATGCCGAATATTATCACGCGTAGGGGGCACCCACGCGCCGGTCGAATGCTCACATAGTTTTGCAAAAAATGATTCGGAACTTCCGATGCTCATGTTACACTAGTAAATTCGGCACGAAACTATCCTCTGCTTACCTTTCACATCTTCCAAGTTTTGTCTGGGACAAAATGGCATCACTCCTTTTGTAGCAAGGGTTAAATATTGTTCGAATGTACGCTGGTTGCTGAGCGATGTAGCTTCTCTCATTTGCCACGAAGTGGGCACTGCATATTCGCGTTTCATTCTTTTTCGGTTGCCACAGCTTTCCCTCTGAGCTGTTAGAGAGGAAGAAAATAATGCGTCTGAATACATAAGGCGCAAAGACTGGCATTATTAAGGCAAAAGGCGCAGCCCATCAGAAACAGAACAAAACAACACAGACACACACGTTTGCCGCTTTTGTGTTTGTCGTCTGTGTTCTTTTGTCCTGCTTCTGATGCGCAACGGCTTTGCCTCCATCGTGATATACCAAGAAGCCCAACGTGCAACATTATGCTAGCATCAATCGATAGTAAGATAAGTTTACGTTGCTCGGCGGACAGCTGCGATCCACCTCTGTCTTCTTTCAGTCTCGTACGAGTTCCAAGGAAAGCGGTAGAATTTGATCAGCTGCAGGTTTCCAGCAGTGTTCCTGTAGCTATTGTTACATCCATAAACGCAGCAGTACGGCGAATTGTCTTTCCTGGACCAGGTTTTCTCGACAACGCGACCAGGCGCCATGCTTCCCTACGTTGTCAACGCGTCCACTTCGCATTCACCCCCAACCTATATTCGCCGTCACCTGCGACAGGGGGCGCTACGTGCGCGGCTTGAAGCAGCATAGCACGAGCGCTATTGCGACAGGGTTACTGAGTTGAGCATATTTTCAGACTTTACTGCACAGCGGAGAAAGTTTTTGACAAAACGTTGTGGTTCTCAGCTGAGGCATTTAAGTTATTGGCAGGGCTGACTTGATTGAGACCCTTGATTTATTCTTTTTATTTTCCTTTTTTTGTTATTTTCATGGGCTATATCTTTGTTAAGTATTTAGTCTTCGATAGGTAACATAAAGAGTTTTTTGTTGTTGTTGTTGTTGTTGTTGTGTTATAAACGATCTCGCTTTGTTTGTCGATTAGCTCAGAGCTGGGTGATTTGCGCCTTCATCGAGAAACTATTGAAACTGAATTGATCAAAACGTTACTCACGCTACCATTTCAACTTTGTTTAGGGGCGTTTGCACCGGCGCTCCTCTATGGCTGCTTTTCTGGCGCTCACTAGTACTAACCTAAACACTAGGTATGGGAGAGGACATGATTACCTGGCATATCTCGGAGAGGATTTGTGTGCTTGGCTTGTAGCTGCTCGGGCGCTGTGCGGATTTGGTCGCTAAATGCCAGTTCCTAGCCTACGACTTGCAGCCAACCCTCCCTCCAAGATGGCCATTGCCCCTGGACGTGATCCTCCCGGAGCGACTGGGACTTCGAGCCGGAGCTGAACCTGTTGAGCATCGAAAGCCTCTTCAAGGGGCACCGATGAGCTGCGCTTGCGAGCCCTCTTCCTGGCGGTGGACGGGCTGTTGTGATCGGCCGTTCACCCCACGACAACCTCCGGTCACGGCTAGCGCGATTATGAAGAACGGGCCGAAGGCCTCATCAAAATGGTTCTCAAAACGGATGATTTATGGCCAGCACGGCAGTACCTCGGTCAGGAGAGGTTTGGGCAATTTGCATGGATACGGTCCTTCACTTATCAGCCACACAAATTGGCACGTCCACGCCGGGGAAGGCGTCATTGGACAAGCAGAGTCAGTGTGCGATCCCCCTACCCCTTCTTGTACCCAGTGATGTGCGTGCGTCTCAAACAAAGCTTCCATCGGAGGAAAAGGGCAACAGACCTCCGAATTGGTGGGACATGATGTTATCGACCTCCTGACGCTGGATTGGGGGAAGTGACTGAGCAGTGACGCCGCAGGGCATAAAAAGAGCAACGGCCGGTGGGAGTGATCGGCGGCTACAACTTGAAATTTTTCTGTACTACTTTGAATTTCCTGGTAAATATGTAATATAAACTTGTTTGTAAAACGTGCTGGATATCGGGCCCCGTCCCACGTTCCCACGAGTTAAGTACATTCCACACCTTCGGACCCCCAGTCCCAACCCCGTATTGAAATTGACCTGAACTTATATAGACCAATTTTATCGCCTCCTTGTGCATCGCAACTACCCTCACAATTTGCATCTTTTGTGAAATACTGTTAGTTTTAACCACGAAATCATACATTTCTGTTTGGACAGGAGCGACGATTTCTATAGTGCATTTCAAGAGAGAAATTTGCATATCATTTGGATCAAGTAATCCTGAATTTTTCAAACTGCTGCATATGTCGACTACTTCACTCTGTTGTCAGGAAAAACAGCATAGTACAAGTGATCTTCGTAGTTCCCTCAATATTACAAGATTTGTGCCATTGACGCTTGTCTGCCCTACCGCAATAAAATGACCACTAAGTGTATCTGACAGCTCTGCACCACTCATATGACCATTTATACACCGATTTCAACTCGTCGTTTCCATTGCAATTCAGAGTGGTACGTTGCAAGAGAGAAATCAGCAGAAGAGTATTCTTTAGTACCATTAAGCTGAGCATTGAAGCAATTTCTGAATTATTTAAATGCTTCCCGGTTACTAAGGTTTCTGTTTCTGATAAAATCTTAGTAAGAGTGCTTTTAAGCTTGATTTGGCTGCGCAGATAGCGGATTAGCCATGCTGTCTACGACGGTTTGTTTCTATAGAATGAAAAATATGGAAACGCTTATTATAAAGTGCCAAAAAGAAGTCAGCAATTAACATCCTGTTAATGGATATCAGCATGGAACCGGTAGAACCAGCTGGAGTGGTGCTGCTCACGTTTTTCTTGCTGCTTTTGCAGGCACATGGCCTCTCTGCTTTGAAGCAGTCTTTCGGCGATGCCGTTTCATGTACATCAACTACGAGTTCACCCTTTTGGTCTGGGTTGTGTGCTGATGTATCAGCGAATGGAACTTCGTGTGCTGCTCACGACGACGATTCGACGAGCATAGCCGCTGACTTCGACCGATACGTACCGTGCCGATCAAGGAACACTGGTGCAGTGATCGCGTTATCGTCAGTCTACAAATACCGGGATCTGGCAGTCACCCAGAGGGGCGTGGAACCGGCATGGCATGAGTGGTGCCGCTCACGCTTTTCTTGCTGCTTTTGCAGGTTAGTAATCCGAACTTGGGGCGCTATAATGTAAATCTATTCCAAACTTTTCTATTCAATTCTGCAGTCAGCCCACAGAGATTGGTCAAAAATGTTTTTGGACCACCCCCCCTTCACGAGTCTGTCAGGCGACGTCACGAAAAACCTGGTAGCTCCCCATCTGATATGATTTGTACACACTGATTATGCATAATCTGACCGAAGAAAACAAGAATAGTTATTTCTGATTCGACGCCTTTTTTCCATTAGCCCCCGGCTATTGGTCAAAATTTTTCGGGCTGCAACCACTTCACCTGCCCGTCACGCGACGTCACAAAACCGAAAAAACTCACCGCATCAAAGTGACGTGTACGCATTAAAGATGCATTAATATGCCGAACAAAACTGAGTTTTCTTCTGAATAGCTGAAGGCTGCCCCATTCCGAAAGGAATAAAAGATGGCTGCCGCTGATCGCTCAGGTGCTGGGTACTCGCACCTGCCGGAGAGCATGGGTCTATTTGCGTATAATGAAACTTCTTGCGTCGCCATGTAACATTTTCGAGCACTTTCGGCACGTTTACGACCTTATTCGGCCAACTCTTCTTTGCTGAGGATCCGTTTTAGCTTCATTCTTAAGCTTCCGCTGCATGCCGCCGCGATTTTCGACCAGTCACCGCAAGCTAAGTAAGGGAAAGCGGACCAATTGCAGACGCCACCACCATCTTCTTCATCCGGTTATCGATTTTCAAGGTAGTGGCTCGGCCCTATCGAATCCCTCTCCACTTGAGCGTGCTGCTCGCCTCTTGTCAGTCAATCAGATAAGACAAGTTGCTCAGCGTCGGCAATGTTATTCGTTTTTCAAACAAACAAAAGTGACCTCCTATGAACGAGGAGCGCGTTTGATTGGTCTGTTGAGACAACGTTGCGGGTGACCACCAGGTGCTTGCGTTGGCGGCTACGCAAATTTGACATCAGGAGATTGGAATAAAAACATACTGGAATAGTTTTACGTTATAGGGCCCTTGCACTGCTTTCGCACGCATTTTGTTTGGCCGCTTCCACGCCAAGTGTTATTTGCTTGCCTAAACACTCACTCGCGAGTGAAAGATTTTTCGCGTCATCGCTTTCGATTGTTGCGTCGTATTTCCTTTTATCTGTTGCTGGTACTTTTAAGTGGCGACGTTGAGCTTAACCCTGGCCCGACCACTGCCGAAACTCTGCAGAGACTCCTAGATGGTAAATATATGATTAAGGCCAAGTTAAATGCAACAGAACTAACCCACGTTGCAAGTAAACGCGCCATGAATAATTTCAGAACCCGTATAGCGTCAATAGAATCCCGAATATCTAGAATTGGCCAAATTAACTGCGCAGTTAAACAATGTAAGAAACAATGTGAAGAACATCAGCGGATACTGGGTTCAGTTATGGCGAAGGTCGACCATCTAGAGAACCAGACGAGGCGTTGTAATTAGCTTTTTTTTTTTTTTTGGTGTATAGGGTACAAAACCCAACGAGTCAAGTGGGGACTCTGGAGAATGTATAATTGACGTGTTTAAATCAAAATTAGGTATCCAATCAGTGAAAATTGCAAATGCACATAGGCTGCGCAAATTCACCTCTGGTAGCAGTCGTGCTTTAATAGCGATTTTCCCTTCCTACGTTGAAAAGCAAAAGGTTTTAAAAAGCGCTTATAAATTAAAACGAAGCAATGTCAGTATTTCAGAGGACTTTTCAGAGGATGTACGTAGAAAGAGAAAACATCTATGGCAGTTCGCGAAATCGCGAGAACAGAGTGGCGACAACATTAGTCCTAAGTACGACACTCTTTTTATAAATGGTGAGAAGTACTTGTTTGATGATAATACAAATGAGGTGGTACCGGTAGTAGGAGACGAAACCGATATTACAAAGGGAATAGAACCAATCGGGTAATGGCGTCGGCATAATGCAACGCTTATTTCCTTTCTCGTAGTTAACTGTCGAAGCACTAAGAACAAGGTTGATGAATTTGCATTTATAGTGGACATGGTGAAGCCGTTTATTATTCTCGGGACTGAATCATGGTTAGCAAATGAAGTTGCTGATGGTGAAGTATTCTCAGATCGCTTTAAGTGTTAAAGAAAGGACAGAGACTTGCATGGCGGAGGTGTATTTATTCGTGTGGATTATAGAATTTCTTATTCTCAGATAAATGCTTGCGCCGACGAATGTGAGGCTGTATGGTGCAGATTGACGCTTAATAGTAGCAAAGTCTTAATTGTGTGTTCATTCTACCGCCCGCCTGATTCATCCGTCGATGTGATCATGCAGTTGGCGGTGACAGTTGACGCAGTTCAAACTAACTTCATGGTAGTTGGAGTTTATTGCAATCTGCCTAATATTGATTGGAGCCATCAACCTCACTTTCACTTTTTTTCGGGTCTCCAGTCAAGAACTGATTGACTTGGTTGATTTTTTTTTTTGCATTACGTCAAACTGTTTAGGAACCGACACGTGGGAATCATATCTCAGATTTGTTATTCACAAATCAACCTGCATTCGTCCGCTCCGCTCAAGTGCTACCTGGAATAAGCGATCATAATGCTCTGAAATGAAAATGTGAAAATGAATGTGAATGTGAAAATGTGAAATGCTGTGAAATGAATGTTCAACATTTCAGAAGCATTGGAACAGCAAACAGACCAGTATATAACTACGAAAAAGCAAATGTAAGCGAGATAAATAAAGCTTTGAATGAGTATCAGACAGTATTTGAAACATATGCCGACTACAATGGAGTAATTGAATTATGGCTTATATTTAAGAATAAGATGTTTGTTTTAACCCGCTGTGGCTGCTGAGCACGAGGTCGCGGGTTCGAATCCCGGCCGCGGCGGCCGCATTTCGATGGGGGCGAAATGCGAAAACACCCGTGTATTTAGATTTAGGTGCACGTAAAAGAACCCCAGGTGGTCTAAATTTCCGGAGTCTCCCACTACGGCGTGCCTCATAATCAGAAAGTGGTTTTGGCACGTAAAGCCCCATAGAAAGAAAAAGAAAAAAAAGAAAGAAGAATAAGATGTTTGAACTGAGGCAGCGCTTTGTTTCGGCATGGACATTAATGAAAAGAAGAAGTAAGAGTAAACTTTGGTTTACTCGGAAGTTACACAGTCTTACACGCTAAAGGCAACTTGTTTACAGCAAATATAAAGGAAAGCCGACACGTGAGCATTGGTTGAAGCTACATGAAATTACCGAAAAAATGAAAGTTGCAGTGCCAGCTGGAAAGCATTCATTTGGAATTTCGATGGAGTCGAAATGAAAGGATAATCCGAAGGAATTTTGGAAACATGTAAAGAGAAATGGAAAAGACACTGTAACCATACCACCTTTTGTGTCTGGTAACAGCTTTATTTATGATGACGTAGGAAAAGCTGAGTTCTTTAATACGTATTTCAGCTCCGTTTTCAGCGGTGCAATTAGACATGATGATAAGAATACCTTGAGTTTCCAGCCAGTGATGAGTGTTACGGATGATGTTATTAGCATCAATCGCATAGAGTTTTCATTGCAGAATCTGAGGATTGCTAAGGCTGGGCGTCCTGATGACTTGACAAACAAATTTTATAAACTTGGAGCTCAGTCGGTTGCACCGTACTTGAAGATTATCTTCAATAAATTGCTTGACAAATCCTGCCTTCCAGATAAGTGGAAAATTGCAAGCATTGTGCCGATTCACAAATCTGGTCCTCGTAACACCGTGTAAAATTATAGAACAGTCTCACTAAGTTCAGTTGCGTGCAAGACACTTGAACATATTTTGTATACTAGTGTAGTAGCACATATGGACGCAAATTTATTGTTTAATCCTCGTCAGCATGGTTTTCGAAGGGGCCTATCTTGCACTACGCAATTGACTGAATTTGTGCGCGACCTGGCAGGGGCGCTGGACAGGCGTCTTAGCGTGGACTGTGTGTTTTTGGGTTTAAAAAAAGGAATTTGATACCGTGACGCACTGTTTACTAATTTAAAAAATGGCCTTTTACAATATTAGTCTCCAAGTGATATTATAAGTAAAATATTACTCCTGTTTACTTCAGAAGTTTGTGGTCGTGAACGGTACTGACTTTCAGAGGGTGCAAGTTGTGTCCGGTGTTCCGCAAGGCTCCACGTGGAGTTGGGGCCGCTATTGTTCTTGCTGTAAGTGAATGACATTAGTGACGGAATAGTGTCTCGAATGCGGTTATTTGCAGATGACTGCGTTCTCTATAGAGTACTCACTTGTGACCATGGTGCTCAAATATTTCAGGAAGACTTCAACAGAATCTCGGAGTGGTGCGTCAAATGGAACATGAATTTCAATTTGTCTAAAACTGCTCGTATGAAATTTACAAGAAAGAAAAGCCCTGATGTGCAACCATATGTTATTATGAATGTAATGTTGGAACAGGCATTCAAATTTACATATTTAGGTTTTATTTTACTCCTGAATTGAATTGGCGCCGTCAAGTTGATTATGTCGCTGCCAAAGCATGCAAAACCTTAGGATTTCTTCGCCGGAATGCAAACACTTTTCCACACTCATGTCAGGACATGTTGTACATGACTTATGTCAGGTCGATCCTGTAATACGCGTGTACGGTTTGGGACCCGCCTATTGGTAGAGATAGAGTTGGAGCGGGTGCAGAACATTGCCTCTCGTCTCGTATCTGCACTCTAAAAACTAGGAAGGGTATCGCAGGAGTGAAGCTGCCGGTTCACTCTTCAAAGCGTCGTTTTACTCTCGCAAAATGTCGAGGAGAGTGAAATGCATTGTTCACTCTGTCACCAAGGAGAGAGTGAAATGTGCTTTTCACTCTCCCCTTCAGAGAGAGAGAGTCAAAAGACTCTTGCGGCAATAGAAAAGAGAGACTTTTGCGGCAATAGAAAACAAAACGTAGCGTAATCTTCTGCTTCAACTGTAGGTGGCTGGCCCCGAACATGGCAATGTATCATTCATGCACGCTGAGCAAAGAACACATCGTTTTGCTTCTAAGAGAACAGGCCGCCGCAGTTCAAAGGAACGCGTAGCGAGCGCTCTACTTTTTCACTCGGAGTGGCTCCGCCGCGCGCGCGCGCGCTCAAGATCGCGGAACAACACAGCACCGGAGAAAGTAGATCCGTCCGCCGAGCAGCGCAGCAGCAGCAAAGGCCAGCCAAGGGAGATCGTATATCAGCCATCTCGCGTCGCCACGAAAACACGACAGTCGTTCGTCATGCCTTGGATATAACAGCAAATCCTCCACGGTAAGTGAATTCTAACTTAGGTGCACATTGTCCGTATATGTCATGCTATCGCCAGGAAGTCGTCGCTGCGCTTAGCCGACGCGATTGACAAAGGACTAGGCATATGCGCTGTGTCTCTCGATGTCAATCGAAAAAGCCAGTCGTCGCGATAACTGCATGCGATTTTATCACTTTGCCGTTGCCCGTAAGAGCTTTAAAAATCGCAAACGCTGCCAGAACTATGGTATGTTCAATAAGACGCCAGGCGAGAGGACGCTTAAAATGGTTAGTTCACCAGCCCGTGATTCCGAGCCTATGCGGAGCGTGATTAGCGTGCGTTTTGTGTGTTTGAATTTATTCAGTTTGGCAGTCTACTGTGTACGGAACGCTGTTGAACTAAGGAATCACATAATAGAAGGCGTCATTTTGCTGGCAGCATGCTTTTTTTTTTATAAATAAACCGCGCGCTTGACGGTGTCTCGCGCAGGGGGAATCTGCGACCACTGAAGTTACGTGCAGCACCAGTGCTAGTTAGACACTTTGCCGCAGGCATTCAGCTGCATGCTGCAAGAGGTCAGTTGGGCACGTTATCTTGAACTTACTGAAAACGCATGAGGAATCCATGTTTTATGCTGAAAAAAGTATAAACCCCATATAAGCGATCTTGCGCGCGGCAGCTACAAGCGACGCGACGGAGATGGCTGTCGCGTTCGCTCGTCGCCTACAAGTCGTACTCCGTGCGAGCGACGATTTTGAGCGACGCCTCCCCGGTGTTGCCGGCATGAGGGCTGCAGTCACGCGTGACGCGTGCTTTAGTAATTTACGTTGATGTATTTTACTATAAAAAGTAGCATAAAATATTTCCGGAGGTCTTGCAGTACGTTCTTATCCTTGCACGTATAAAAATTGAATCATTTGCTCGTTCCGCGCGACAATCGGTAGTATTTGAGCGATGTATGTACATCCAGTTCCGGCTTCGCGCTATTGGCTAGTCGCTCATAGCACTTCTGGGCGACGAGCGACGATTTCTAGATTTCCAGAACCGAGCCATCTGTTCAAGCGACGGCCCGTTTTGTCGCTCGAAGCCGTCGCTCGTCGCCGTCGCGCACTAAATCGCTCTCACAGTGTTTATCCCTAAGACTGAATTGTTTTTGCTCATGTTGAAATGGTGTGATTATAGGTCTGGTTTTGTCTCCTGTTGAGGTTTTCGTGCACGGTGCGAAACTGAAAGGATGCTTATGTCTACGAACTCGGTGAATTGTCGAGCAGCTAGTTACGCATCGGCATCGAATATAACGGCTGCTGTGTGGAATTACAATTGCGGGGGCGCTTTGCATACGCTTATTGTTTTGGACATGCCTGTGCATTTGCTAATATGAGTTGGCGTGTCAGAGTTATGTCATATGAACAGCTAAATCAGCCTTCTTCTGGGGGTTACAAGCGTAATGTGTGCATTTTGCTATAGCATGGCAGATCAAGATGTGTTTATCGCTTGAATATTTTTAGTAGAGAAAAAATATCAAAATAAAATGTTGCTTTAATTCCGTGTTACCAGTCTGTCGTACACAGAACCATAGGTTGGTGTAATAAACTAATAACTGCGGTTTAACTGCAACTTTTACATGCCTACAAGAATCTAAAATGCTAGATTTCAAACTGCAGCAGTAGTCGGGTCTGTCAAAAATGAACTCCACTGCGCACCTCATGCATGAAAATAAGTTCATGCCTTTTAGTAAGCTTAGATGCAGGCCGCAGTGAACTTGTTAGTATTGAAATGTGGGTAAGCTTGCCATAACAAGCCTTGTTGCCCTTTTTTATAGGCAAATCCATATATCCATTGAGCTGAAGGACAATATTTTCATCCCTACTGAGCATCATGTTTGCAGCTATAATCCTCAAATTATGGCTTCAGCAGTGGCACAACCAGGGATGGTGCGGGGGGGGGGGGGGGGCACACTGGGCACGTGCTTAGGATGTGTCACAAGTGGTGTTTGCGATACACCAGACTCACGACAGATCTATGACGTCTGAAAATGACCAATATTCTATTCATTAGCAGGAGTATTCTAACATTCATGAAAAACAAGGATGAACTGTGGTTTATTTGTTTTTTTGCTTAAATCTAAAAATTGAAGTTAGTTTAGCAGTTGAATGTTGCAGTCATTTGGATGTTTTGCATGCATTTCACTAGGAAGACTAAGAGCTAAGACTTTTTTATTGCCATGGCCTTGACTGTCTTGATGTTGTTTTGCACCATGCCCTTGTGTTGACTTTTGCATACGATATTTTTCAGGCACCCGCTTTATATAACGCAAAAAGGCAGCTGCAAGGACACGAGGATGTGAAAGAGCCAGTGCAGCGCGACTTCACGTAGTGCAGAGGAGCCAATGCCAAAAAATCAAAATACATTGGCATGTTATTTGGACAAGAAAACTAGTATGTGGGTATATTGGGTGTACCATTTGACCAAATGTCAACAAAATCAAGATACAGTATGTTACACGAAGATGAAAATTCTCACGTGCTCCAGGCAGTCATCTTAACATGGTATATTTATGTAATGTCTCTGATTGGAAAGTCAAATCAAGTATGCTCTCTGGAGACAAACACATAGCAGCAAGTGTCATTGAAAAGTTAAAAATGCGTTTTAAGAAAGCTGATTAGTTCTGAGAAGTGACTGCTTTTTGTCTTGCCTCTCAACAGATATATCCATGTGATAAAAAAATAGTGGTACATTGAAATTGCATATTTGCTTATCGACATGATACATACTTGCAATGAGCACGGTGCCTGTGTTTACTATAAAAAGCAACAGCCCATGCTTGGTTAGGTTAGGCCCACTACAACATGCAGGCATGGGTGATTGGCGCTTTTTTTATTTCTGTGTCGTGAGGTTTATTGACGTGCGTATAGGTGCAGTGGCACGCAGTATGGCTAGTACAAAAAAAGGGGGGGGGCAGATATGTGTAGCTCACTGTACACGACACAGGGCAAAGGAAATCCGTGTTCAGCAACTAAGTTAAATGCCATGTACATAAATTTTACAACGCTACTCGTTCGAAGCGCGCACAGGTGCATATTGAAGAAAAGTTTCCAGGGTAGATAATTTAGTTCGTAATTTACACTAATTTTGCTCTAACCACGAGACATAATAATTTGAATATACTGCATGGAAAAACCTAGAGCGAATTAAATTGTGTGTCAGCTTCGTGTGTATACATATAGTCTTTCCTATGCATTAGGTTTTTGCGTAATGCATTAACAGTTGACAGCCTATCTTATGATGTGTACTCTGTTTACATTACAGTTGTTTATTAGTTTACTCGTTTGTTTTGCGACTGATGAAATGCCGGCATATATATATTTTCAACATTTGACATAACCCTGTATGTTTTGCAGGGACAACCCAGGACGTGCATTTCTCAGCACCCAGTCAACTGCCAAAAGTGACTCAAACACAGGCCACCAGTAAGTGGACATCAGTTGCAATTTCACATTATGCAGTTGGCGGCTGCCTTGTACGGAGGCTTTTTTTTTTAATGAGATGGTGATGTCGTTCTAATGTACATTTTGACCACAAAGGTGCGATCATGTCTCACGGAGGCATATATGGTTGCTATTCTCTGCGAGGGACGTGTTCTCGTGTCCGTGAAGCATTTGTGTTTGGCAGTATTGTCGCCCAATGAGTCGGATATAAACACTAACTCGCCACTGCCGGCAAGTAGTTGCGAGAAATGCATTATGACGCTGTAAAGTTATTTCATTAATTCGAAGGAAAGTTTTGCAGCAGGAAAAAAGGTTGCTATTCCAGGTAAACATGTCTTTTTCTCACAGGTTATTTAGCCAAACTGTGGATGCATGAAATTCGTGACTTATGAATAGATTTTAATTTATTCTTTAGTAATGCTTCTAAAAGAGACTAGGAATAGCATGTGACTACCTCTGCAATCAGCAGACCATACATTTACAGTCATAAGTGGCAGTTCCATGCAGTCTCGCACTTTATATAACCTGTCCTTTCAGCAACATTGGAACTGGTGGCTGCGTTTTCAGAAGAAGTGCACTTGACACTGTATATGTATGTGTGAATTCGGTTTTCTTTGTATGTGTCGGCTCACTGACAAACAGTGCAAAAATCTGTTGTACCATGAGCCTGACGACGCCTTCTGCTGCTAGAAATGCGGCACTTCGTATTTTATAGTACTGCATGACATTTAAATCAAAGCTACCACATAAAATGATCAAGAAAGCTAACCGCTGTTATAGCTGTTTTCCTCAAAGAACGCTTGTCCTTTATGGGCTGTGTTAATCTGAGCTCTCCACCGATGTTTCAGTAGTATTATCCCTTAGTGAGTGAGAGATTGGGGGCAATTAATCGTGTTAGTGTTTAAGTGGTGTCCTAATTATGTGCATTTGTTCCAACAAAGTTGTCTAGATTACTTTATTGTGTAGTGTAAAGCTTATGAAACCATCAGCAACTACTGAGTTGCTAACACGCATATGAATTTGTCACTATACAGGTGGAACTCGGCTGTACCACTGCAGTGCTGCGGAAATTGCCTTCACCAGCGGCTTTGCAACAGCTGTTTCGCAGCATGTCGGTATGTGTTAATTTATAATTATGTTGGGATGGGCTAGTATTATGGACCACTGCTACTCTGTATTGTGACAGATCCATATGATAAGGGATGTAATGGGCACAGCGAAAACCTTTGAATTTTTTACTATGGTGCATAAACAGGTTCTCCTTTTGGTCACTGGAGCAGGAGAGAAGGGCATGCAGGCACTCCTGAATGTACATATATTTCAAAACATGAGAGAGACATATACACACACACACACACACACACACACAATTAAACTAAAGGCAGGGACGTTCCATCTTTCATCTTGAATTGAATTGTGCAGCGCAAAAATACAACACAGACCACAGAGAAGCACACATGTTAACAGGTTTGATACACACGTTAGTTCAACAGATTTGATACTTCAAGTGTGCTATTTTACACAAGGGGGAAGGGAAAGGGGAGAAAATCTGAAAGAAAAGTGGAGTGGAAAAAAAGGAATCGTGCCAAAAAGCATGAGAAGCATCGCGCAGCTAGGATCACCAGCAGGACATCTAAAAAGCACTCTGATAAAATTACATACAGGACAACCTTACGTATGGTTTGTTTCAATCAACTCAGATCACATGCTGCCATTACTGCAATCAAGTTGTTTCCTTATGTCATATGAGGGAATGATGTGGGCCCAAAAAACTGTTTAGAGCTGAAGGATTATGTTCCATTCTAGCCTCATTGCCTGCTTTTTTATCATATTGTTATCAGCTGCTTATGTTAGGGACAAAAAGTAAGAGTACGAACTGTTTCCCGATTCGCCATTCCACACAACATGTCTTTGTGACTATATGTACATGCAGATGATCCATAGTTGAAAAATATTCAGTACAGTAGAATCTCATTACAAGATGCACTTGGTTGTAAGAGACATCTGAAAATGGTTTGGTTGGTTTTCCGATGTTTGCCGCGTTAACAATACTGTATACAAGAGACACCTTTGTGACTAAGGATGACTTTTTAAGTATTCACTACTTCGAAGGGACACAACCCAGACACATTCACTTTGTGCACCTTGTGTGCTCCGAAGGGCGTAAAGATCACGCAATCCTTACACAAGTCAATCGCGCATGTCTCTTTTAGCATGAACCAGAAAAGGAGGGCAACGAGGACAGTGCAGGGCAGAAAGTGTCGGCAGTTGAAGCTGACGAGCGTCTAAGAGCACCTCAAAGGTACTGCGAGCAACAAGGCTTGCAAAGTGAAGTGTTTAAATTCCAGAAGTTGGGAAGGAAGCTAACACAATCTACAGTCACTAAAAAGCTGTGAATGTCTTCTTTAAAGGGCCCCTAAACCACCGAGGTTGAAATTTAGTTGCGGTGTTGCAGTTCTACACAATAAGGCAATGAACAGGTAGCCACGAGAATTTTTCGAAACGGTGCAGTAATAGTGGAGCTACGTGTGTTTGATTATCGAAAAGTAGTCCCCACTCATTTTACTCTTTCATCTGGTACACGCCATATGGACAGTATCGTCTTTTCCTTGCCTAGTACACCTCCAAATGTTACGGGACAGCCCAACATCAACGAGCTCTGTTGCTGCCGCGCTGGCCCGTCGTCCTGCGAGGGGTGGCGCTAATACAACGGAACTGTATGGTGACTCGTGTTGAAGAGCCTCATAGGGAGACCCTTCTGTTGGCGTTTCTGTTCTTTGCCCCCATTGGCTGCCCACAATGGCATCGCGCGCAACGCGACGAGGAAGGAGTGTGTGTATTTGCTTGCAGGCCTTGCTGGCAGTCGTACACTTTCGTTCGACCAATCGACAGCACCGGAAACTGGTGACATCATCAGAGACAGCCTGGTGACGTCAGGACAAACTGGGGGGTGCAGGATAGGTCCAGAGAGGCGCACGGGGTCATTTTCTTCATATTGTGGTGCTCCGGCAGTGCTACGCACTCTGGCATTTGGCTTCGTCGATCGTGACGGCATTCTGATTTCGATACGCGTGTTTACTTGAAATGTTCAAAAAATGTCGAGAAGTGGTTTAGGGGCCCTTTAAGCCACCCTGAGCATTTATTCCTTCAGATATATCAAAGCATACTTTAGTGATGATGCATAATAAAGTGATCTAGTCTGGCTCCTCAGTGTCTCAAAATTTTTGGTTTCGAGAGACATGTTTCCCGTGCCTCTTGAATATCTTCTGATGAGGCTTTACTGTAATATACACAAACAATTGTGCAACTCCTCCTGCAAGTATTATTCATTAAGCCTGGTCACTTATGTGCAAAGCTTGTGGTTAAGTCTTGATGTCCGTACTTTTTAGAGCTATGTTTATTAATTCATGCTGTTCTTATTGGTTCTTCGATGCAGGAGACAATGCCTACGAAATTATTGGCCCTGATCATGAGAGCCCTCAAGGGGCAAACAACATCTCTGTTGCAGAAGTGAGCCCGATACCACTTGGAAGTTACCATGACAGATGACACGGCAGCAATAGATACAGAGACTGCCATATCTACTGCAGCTGCAACAGTGTACGAGGCAAGCAGCAGCGCGTCAGCATCAGCAGCAGTGTCAGAAGGAACCACACCAGGCCTGGTAGAGCAACATGTGTGCTACCACTGACTTTTTTTGTAGTGGATACAACTCATTTGCTCAAAATACAAAAGCTTTTCACCACGACTGTGAGCCAGTGTTATTGTGCAGCAAGTGCAAGACTAAGTTAGGTGTTATAACACAGTACAAGCATCACTTTAATATATGCAAATGCAAACATATTACAGTTGTTGCCTCCCCAGCCAGCCCACATAGTGACAACAATGTGGAACACATGGTGGGACACACCTCTCCCCCATTACAAGATAGTAGAGACTGTCAGTGTTGTTGCTAGATTGACTGGTCTTTGTAGGCAACTAGAAGGACAACACAGGTGTCATAAGATTGTTGTTGATGTTGTTGTTGAAGAGGTAAAAAAGAAGTTTGATGCAGCTGAAGTGCCAACTGATATTGAGCAAATCAAAAGCAACCACCTGAGAAAGCAACACTATCGAAATTTGGGTATCTATGTGCCGCCAACTCTGGTAAGAATGGCATAGGACAGAAGTGTGATGAAAATCACACAGACACTGCTGTTGCATCACTGGCCACAGTGAGCAGCGACTTGTAGGGCAAGAGAGTCAACGGAAACTAACATTATGATACAGTGTCATGCTCCCATGTGACCACTTTTCAAGTTATTTTGCAAGATACAGCTCAACCTCCAGAAACGAGACTGCAACTTGTCTGTAAAAAAGCTTTCACAAAAAATTATTCATAACACTATTAACATAGCAGTATCTTTTTTTTTGTGTCGGTTCGAGGTTCCCGGCTGTCCATTAATGCAAAAATTGAGGAAAAAAAGAACATGTGTCGTACTTACACCTTTTTAACAAGTACGAGGGGGACAGAACTTTTCTAGTCATGCATCTTCATCATACTATCAAGTTTTTAAATGCCTTTTATAATTATTATCACCAGTTATATCTGAGTGCATTGTATGCATGTAGCAGGTGTAAAATCAGGTCAGTTGGATCAGATGCCTTATCTGCAAGCAAGCCCTATATTCAAGAAATTTGAATTAAAATAGTTACGTTAGAGACGCAGTCTTTCAGCACTTTATTGCCTGTGGTTTAAGCATTGCTCAATACTTTCGTGGGTGGCAATTTCAACCGGCACAGCACTGCGCTTTGCCACAGTCACATTTGTCTTCAAAGCGGTGTTTACCATTTGTGTTGATCTGTTTGTGTATGCATAGAGCAAGTTTTTAATTTATATTTTTCTGCATTCTTGTGCTTGCACTAAGCTTGTATAAGGCAGTTACAAAATGTGCGTCACTATAACGAACTGTTCTGTTGAGCTTACACTTGCAAATAATCGTGTTCAGATGGCCGCACTTCTATGCGGGTGCACTGCTAGCTTTGTGTATGTTCTCATGTTTGTATAAAGCTTATATAAGCTTGTTAGAAAATGTATGTCACTAAGCATTGTGATATTCTTTAAAGAACTGCTTGGTTGGTTTCACACTTGTGAATTAGTATTGAGGTGGTGGTATTCCCATGTATGCCCACTGCTAGCTTTCTGTGTCCTCACGTGTTTGTATTAAGTTTCTACAAGGGAGTTACAGCATGTACGTCACTAAGCACTGTGATATTTTTTAAAGAACTGCTTTGTTGGTTTTACACCTGTGAGTAATAGTACTGGGGTGGCACTAGTCATGTGTAGGTACACAGGGAGCATTTGTATACATTATGCTCATGTAAAGCAGTTACAAAGTGTATGTCACTAATTACTGTGATATTTGTTGAATTGCTGTGATGGTTTTACACATGTGAATAATAGTGGTCAGGACACAGTACTTGCGGTGTATAGTTGAATTTATACACTGCCAAGACATGGGCTGTATACGTACCAAAAGAAATGTATGTCATTATATTGTTGTGATTATTACTGTTTGGATTTTATTAAACTGTAATAAAATTGTTTCTTGTATCTATTGAGGTATGGAAATTTGTCATGCAACCAAACTGAGGACCTGAACTTGTGCATACAAATAAACAGCTAATTTAAGAGTATACTGCTCATATTCTGCTAAACCAGTTTAACAAATCTTGTACTACAATGCTGGAAAAATGACAGAGCTGACTCGGATGTACAGAAAAAGTTCTGCATTGGCTGAAGGACTGCCCCACACTGGAATTCGTAATGTTGCGTTTATTGGAGTAGAACAGAAAGTGCACTTCTATTAAAAATGCGACAGTCGTTGCAGAAACATAAGGCAGACGAGCGGATGTGGCACATTTTTTTCAGGGCCCTCCATGCCTACTACTGCATTTCTAGTCTTCCTGTGCTCTGCGTATAAGCCCCTGTTCAGCCAAGGTTTTTACTCCATGACAGTTGTTCTACTGGGTTCGTAGCAATATTGAAGAAAAAAATTCAATGGTTTTCAAGGACTTTCGAGGCCCCGACACAGTAACTTCAAGGACCTCGTGCAATGTGTGTAGTAGTTTCGACAGGCAATAACTTGTTCAAGAACACCGTTAACTTTAATGCAAACTAAAGAAAACAAAACAAATCGCATTTCAGTGATTTCAAACATTTGAAAGACTGCTAATTTGCCTTTCACCGCCCACCACTAAACGCACACAAGGAAGCATTTCAAGAAGGCGCTCAAAGTTTTTTGCAATAGCACAATTAACTACTTGGACCTGCAACATTTGCAGTTTTTGAATACTGTTTGGTTTGACAGTGTATGTGATGTCATCTGTTGCCTCAGCTTTTTTCACCATCAAATAAGCAATAGTCATTTCTTATTTCTTTTTATTGTGTCTGTCGCTCTCAATTTACTCTTCACGGCTTCTCTTCGAATGCCTCAACTGCTGAGCTTCCTGCTTCTGCTCCTCCAAGCACATTTGTCGCCGGTTCCATGTGCATAAAACTGGTATCTGCAGCTCCTTTGTAATTTCAACTTTAAGGATGTCGCTTTCCTTCTATTACCTCCAGAGACAATTTTCTGTGACATGCGAAAGAGTGTCACAGAAGGGAAAAAAAGCGCTTGGCAATGTCTGCTAAGTCTAGCCAAGTGTACAAGTTTAAGGACTTTCCAGTACTTCTAAAAATTCAAGGGTTTTCAATGCCTTGAAAATGGCATTCTAGAAATAAAGGATTTTCAAGGATCGCTACAAACCCTGGATTCTAGCACCTAAATAATTTTACAAGCTTATTTTGGCATGGAGTTAGGAAATTCATGCTTTCTAGCTAACGCTGCACTATCTCTGTACAGTGAAGCCACGAGAGCGCAACTATTTTGGAGTAAAGAAAAATACTGAAAGCTTTTAATACCACTCTTCTTTTTTTCTATGGAGCTTCGTATTGCCTAGTTAAGTTAACGAATGTGCCTGGTTTTGGCGGGCGTTTCTTTGACATTTTCTGGAAGAAGCAGATGTCTAGCCCCCGTATTCAGAAATGTATCTTAATACAAAGCTCATGCTTGACTTGATATAAACGACGCCTGGTGCTAACGTCCCCCAAGACGCTCACTGCCTTTCTTTTGGTGCGTTCACGACTTGCGTCGTTTAGATCAAGTCAAGCATGGGCTTCAAGTTATGATGCATTTCTGCATATGGGGGTAAGCGTGCACAATTCCGGGCAACGCACTGTGCCATTGACACTGAGAGAAAACGGGGAAAACAGAGTTAATCACTTATGCTCCTAAACTTTCGCGTGCCTGTGGTGTGCGTGTATCGTGGAAGAAGAAACAGCGCAAACACAAGGACGAAAAAAAGCATCAACCACACCAGCGCTTCGTGGTGTGGCATGTTTTTGCGTCGTCCTTGTGTTGCGCTGTTTCTTCTAAAATGCTCAACCAACTAGCCGGCAAGTCCATCCTGTGCATATATAAATTGAACACACGCATGAGTGTAGATGGTCTTCGAAGCTTTTAGAACGAGCACTGCCACAGGATACGAGCAGTGCACGCGTAACAAGTGGACACATTAGTCATTTAAACATGCGTGCCAATGCATTTGACGCGGCTATCGGCATAAGCAGTCTCCAAATGCTGGAATGCATGCGCTTCAAAACGCTAACGATCCGCTGCTAATGCAGGACAACAACTCACAGCGGACTGAACCAAACTCTAAACTAATGCACTTGAAAAGAACGCCTACACGGCAGCGTGAGGCACGTCGAAATGCCTGGTACTGGCGTCGCAGTTGCTCACCAGTATACGCGCGAATTAAATTCACATACGTGGATGGTTGGCGCAATACTTTTTATCCGCGTATTTTGGAGAACATGGACTGGAGAAGCACTCGATCATGAGCTGAACGGCACATTTGTTATTTTCCTGCGGTGACGACAAGCCGTGAATAGTTCTCACGTTGTCGTCTACGTTGTCTTCCTTCGTTAGTCGTAGCAAGGAATGGAAATGATGCAAACGCACACG
Organism: Dermacentor andersoni; assembly: GCF_023375885.2. Taxonomy (NCBI): domain Eukaryota; kingdom Metazoa; phylum Arthropoda; class Arachnida; order Ixodida; family Ixodidae; genus Dermacentor; species Dermacentor andersoni. Next base: position 366,699,135 of record NC_092814.1, on the reverse strand, counting down.
TATTCCAGTACACAACAGCACAGCACACTGCAGAGAAACCCCACCCACCACAGCCGATTCATCAAATACGTTTGGTATATATATAACCTTTAAAAGAACACGACTGGGCGTGACGGCGCTGTGGTGTAATGGTTATGATGTGTGTTTTGAGTTGTACAAATGCGAGTGTACGCGGGTTCCAATCCACATGATGTATAGAGCATTGTGATTCTTGATAAGTATGTGATCCCCTTGACAATTGTATTCTAATTAGATTGTGTGACTCCTGATTGTGAAATTTGCGAAGATATTTGCAGATTAAGTGTTAATTCGCTTTTTTTCTTCTCCTCAGTGGCGTTCGTGACGCATAGGCTTAGGCCGCTTCAGAGCAGTCACGCCTCACGGTAGGCAGCAAATAGCCAGGAAAAAATGACTTTAAAATCCTGCATAACTTTGCTACGCCTATTCTGAAGGCCGCTTGGAATCGGGCCAGTGTCTCTGAGGAGCCGCCTAGGGAACAGTATATCAGCGGCCCTAATTTGATCTGATTTCCTGCCTGCATGCGTGACCAGGATTTGGCTAAGAGGGTATTGGGAAGAGTACTAGCACTCTGTTCTGAAGGAGTACAAGCACTCTGTTTGGGGGAGTAGAAGTACTCGGTCTGGCGGTGTACTATTAACCCTGCGGGGAGAGTATTAGCACTCTGCGGAAGAGTACTGGCACTCCCTGTGAGAAGAGTATTATCACTCTGTGGAAGAGTACTAGCAATCCCTTGCGGTGGAGTAACAAAACTCTGTCAGGAGGAGTTGACCTACTCTCTCTCAAAGAGGGTCGATCTACTCTCGAAAAGAGAGTGAAATATGGGACAAGCAGCTACTCCCTCAAAGAGAGTGCCCGGCACTCCCTTAGTTTTTAGAGTGTGGCGCACGCGGGGCTCGGTGCAGTGCATCGCGTACGAAGGATGCACTCAACTGGAAATTGCTCGACATGCGCCGAAAGAAATTGAGTCTGAAGTTTCTTTCATGCTATTTATTATTCAGCTGTTCGGGTAGATTTCGCAAAGCTTGTGCAAGAGCCTTTTTATAGATCGAACCGTGTGGACCATGATATTAAGGTCCGTGAATTCGCAACAAAAGTGAATTATTTAGAATGTCTTTCTTTCCTAAAACCATTAGGGAATTGAAGAGGCAGCCGAGTGATGTTGGAAGAGTTGAATCCAATGACGCTTTCTTTTTGATGTTGTAGATTGTAGAGGCGCATTGCTAAGGGCTTTGCCTTTTTTTCCTCTGTTCTTTTGTTTCTTAGCACTTACAACTCTGTCCAGGAGCAGAGGTGTCATACGTACTTCTTCTTGTACCTCCCCCCCCCCCCCCCCCCACTGTAATGCCTTCGCGCTGTGGGTTCCTTAATAAATAAATAAAATGAATAAAGCACCTAACACCAATCACCAACTATCGCGTCATATACGCAAAGCCCCTAATGAAGTAATTTATGTTCTCGAAGCTCTGCGGTGTCTGAAAATTATACTTAGCTGCAGTTTGTAGTCAATGAAGGCAAAGTTCCGAATGGGGTCACTTAGATTGCCTACAAATGAACAACCAGCCAGAATCTTTGTTTTTTCAATGTTCATGATTACCATTTTCAAACGATTTCAGGAGAATGCATAGCACAGGTAGCATTAGCGATGGTGTATGCAAAATCAGTTTGACTGCAGTAACGCGGACAAGTCATCTTTTGCTTTTGATGTCTTTAGCTTGTCCACGTTAAAATCAACAACGAAGAAGAGGAATAATTTGTTAGCCCAAACGTACTTAAACTATTGCTTTCAAGAAAACAGAGCAAAACCTAAATGTCAACATCGGGAGGAGGGTAAACCGAAAACAATTTGTCCAACTAAGCGCACCCAGAACCTCGAAGACACGAATTTTAAATTGAGCATTCGTCCACAATGCTCGCGTTTACATCAGTCTTCGATAACAACAGTACACCTCCTCCTCTGCGTTGAGGTCGCTTTAATATAAAACTGTGATAACTTGGAATAGCAGATAGCACAGATTTTTTGTGTACGAAGTTTCAGATACTTGTAATGATGTATAGCAGTATAGGCGTGATAACACTAAACAACTCAAACGAGTCACGGTTAGGTTCTAGATACCGCGTATTTGCAGGAAGAACGTACAGACTACAATTTCAAGCTAGGTATTTTAGAGAAGGTTTTACGGCCATGATGGCAGCAAATGAGAAATTAAAAAAAAAAGTCAGTGCAAGATCTGATACGACCCGTCGTTCGATCTGGTCATCTTTTCTAAGTCACTCAAGGAAGTGGCACGTAGAATGGGCGAGGTTTCTTCTCGGCACGTGAAAATTCTTTTGTCCATTTGTAAAAGATGTTGACCAAAGGCATGGGGGCTGCAAAGTAATTTCGCCCCGGAAATATGGAAGATGGCTGTTTTCGGGCTCCGCAGAGGAAGAAACCAGCGGGACGCTTTGTTAGTGGGTCAGGAGGCACTCTTCGACCGCACGTCGCCACCCGGATGCCTCGTAAAATGTCGCACGTGCGGTCTGAAGACGCGGGGAAGTGGGTGGCGTTGGGAGCTGTTTGGCCCAGAAGCGCGGACGAGGCGCAAAGGGATGCCTTTTCGCGCTCAGTACGGACCATTGGTAAAGCATCATTAGGGCGTCAATGGGCGTGCCTCGGGGACAGAGAAGCAATTTCAGAGCCAGAGTGATCGTGTAACCCGATGCACGGCCTCTTGAACGACGGGCTTGCGCCAGAGGTGCAGTCCGTCTTTCGACTGACAGTTTTATGGGCCCGCCGGAGACTAACCACGCACAAGGCGGCATTGTGCATTGGTGGGGGCGCTTCGTCGAGGATAACCTTTACGGATTGCAGTGCGCGATATTTAATTAATCCGCGAGAACGGAGCGACTCGGATGTTTCTTTTCCCATAAGTGTTCCGGGAAACGCCGGGATATTTTAACATGCCGCAGAGCAGAACGATTTGTGCGTTATTAGTGTAATTGTTGTTTGTTGTTTTCTTTCTCTCCCTCTATCTCTCTGAATGTTTCGGGAAGCGCCGGTAGAGAGGGAGAGTAATAGTGAGCAGTGAGTGACAGCCGAGTTGACCCAATCAGGTCACTGGGGTGTCGCGATTTGCCGTGAAGTTATTTGGGAGGAGCAACCGAAGGGTTGGAACTTGGCTCCCGACCTCTCATGGGTATTCCGGACTTCCGGCTCTGCTGAGTTAAGGCGCCGGTCCCCGTGTAACCGAAGGGTCTTGACGTACGAGCGGTGTTATGTATTATCCGCTATTTGGAGTTGTTACGTCAGACTCGCTGTGAATAGCTGTCGATGTATATATTGTGTACATAAAGTCTAATCTCCAAGTACAAACGTCTATGGCGTCCCATCTCTGATGCAAGTGGAGAAACGACAATGGCGGCAGCTGACGAAAAATTTCCATATCAAGTAAGCTGGTTACGCCAGCTTGGATCACTGTGTTACGAGTAGCAAGAGAGAAACTTTAATCCCTTGATCAGACCAATCCCCAGCCTATCTTCCTCTTCTCGACCACAGTAGCCCCAAGCAGCTGTTTAATCTGACAGCTCTGGTTCTCATTCACGAATACAGGCTCTGTGGAACTGTAGCCAAGAGAGGAAACAGTGAGACGTGTTTTTGTAGCCTTGTCTAGAAAAGGATTTCGCTTATCTCGACGGAAAAAGCGCACTATTATATCTTTTTGACATTTTTGGTCAATTTTCAATAAAATATGGCAGCACTAGTCGCACAATAAAACGAGTGCTTACTTGCGTCTATAGTTAACTAGAATGTGTTATAATGGCGTGACCAGAATCACGCGTCTGGCTTTGCGGCATCGCGTTACGCTCTGAAAAGCCGCTAGAAGCGCTGCTGCTCTCCATCATACTGCGGCACGGACAGCTGGGCCTGCGGCGGCGCAAGTTTCGCAAAATCGGCCATTTATTGCCCAATCATGAGTAATCGCACGTGTCAGATGAGTGCGTTTAGATAACAGCACCCATCATTTCGAACTCTGCAATTATTTGGTGCGGAAAAGGCCTAATAACCGTAGGACACCGCACCAAAGCAGTAGGAGACGTTGTAGTGGCGCCGTCTCGTGGCATCTATGCGAAAATGGGCTGCCTGCGCGGAGGCATTCGTGCCACTAGAATATATTCTAGTTCACTACACTTGTGAGATTCAACCAGCCCAACTAGTACATGTACCACCTAAGTAGTGCTGCCGAGCAAGGTTCTGGTCACTGAGACAGCGGTTTAAATAGGTGCTGTAGGTTTCACTGATGCTTTCGCATGCGACGTTCCTGTCGGAGAGTGGGCTAATGCCCCCAAGCGATGTCAGTCTATGATCCCCATGGCCTTGATGGCGGACTTCAATAAAGATGATTAGATGCCTTCACCACGAGGTGGTAAAGAGCAGCACGGACAAATGATAAATTCACTATATGAAAGGGCACAGGAAATGTATTTGGCCAGATTAGTACATGTCTCGGTGAACGACTGCTGCCAAACAAAATTCTTACGTAACGCAGCAACCGGGCTCTGAAATCATGAGTTCATCAACAGTAAATATTCGTTAGAGTCACCGTCGGTGCAGCGGATGTTCTCTCACCCAGATGAATATTCGATAATCCGGCTCTCCGAAATAAGCCAGTGGAATCGTAAGCACGTAAACAGTTCATAAGCTAAAACTGTTTGTACGATGAGACGCTAGACAATCGAGACCACATAAATAGCGAAGGCGACTGCCCAATGGCAAACACTGTACTTACTAAAGAAAAGCTTTGTGAATTCAGCTCTCATTTTCATAACCACCTTTAAACGAATGAAAATATAGCGTATCGCATTTTCTAGCGATCACGGTAATACTATAGACGACAGCGTCCAAACGTGGCGCATCCCCCTTCGTCCGAAATGAGCCAGTACCTGTTTGCGGTAAGTGCGTTTAACATGTGTTTGGAGAAAAGCAGTCGCCTCGCTTTTCCTCTCTCTATGTGATACTCCAGAGTCTACGCCTACGCGTGAGTCGAATTACCCTTGTCTATCTCCCTTTTCCTAGCGCACTCCTGCCATTCACCTTCCTAGCGCGCTACCGCTATCTTCTAGTTATGCTATAGAAATGCGCCACTTTTCGCATTCGTGCAAACCCTGCTATAGTACTGTATGGCGCAGGAATCGCAAAAAAAGAAACAAAATGCTTCAACTAGGCTGTCTTCAGTATCCCGCAGTCACATAAATTTCTGAGCGTCTGTCTGCCGCAAATGGTATGACAAGCTAGCGTCTTGACCCTGTCACATGCAAGTGCCAAGGCTAGGCGACATCCTTTAAACAATGCACGCAACCCCGACTTTTCCACGTCGTTTCCTCATATCCGGCCGCCGATTAGCCAATAATCTAGGCATCGAAAAAGATAGGTTATGCCCGATTAAATTTTACCATGCGTGCCATTTCAACGTTTAGTAGAACACAAGTAGCACGATGCCAGGTTGGAAATAACCGATTTTTAGGCTAAATTCACAAACCTCGTCGTTCGTTAGAAGCTATTTGCCATTGGCCGGAAGTCGTCGCTAATAATATTTGTAGCATGAGGAGTGGCTATCATTTGCACTTATTAAATGTAGCATAAGACGTTTTTGTAAATACATGACGTCGTATTGAAGCGCCGTCTGCCGTTACCCGGCCGCCTTCGTTAAGAGTATTTCCAGCATCAGGATTCGCTGAAATTTCGTCTTAGGAACTAGTCCGAAGTAAGAACATTTTGTGAATATGGGCTCATATAGCAAAGAAAAACTGGACTAACGTTCCCGCTCACCTTAAGAACTGACACTGCTACTGACAATTCAATTTTGGTGTCTGGCTTGCATAAATTATTTAGCACCACCCAATGGACGACTGGAGAACCTAAGAACGCACCATCCAATCGACAACGGCGCGGAACGCGCAAGAAGTAAATAAAAACAAAATGTTGATGCCGACGTGGCGTAAAGCCCAAATGCTCTTTTTCGAGCTCGCTGTTTGTTGCGACTCTTTGCTTAAGCGGTTACGCACGCGGCGGCTGTATAAAGTCCTAGATGAAGAAGCTTGGGCAGTGATTCTTTTTATGTCTCTGTGCGCGTGTGCGTAAGGGGAACCTATGAAATAACACGAAATAAAATCATCGCTCTACTTTTCCCGGTAACAGATACTGAAACGAAATTATGAATTTTAGTCGCCTCCTCTGGTGGCCCCGCATTTGTAAGCAAAGATTACGCTTTCCGCTTCCCCCGAGCATCTGTTATATTCGCTTTCTCAGCTACTCTCCTGGGCACCAGAGAAGCATAATGATAAAAAAAAAAACGTTGTCGATTATGTAGCTGAAACGCTCGCTGTCCGCAAGCCGAGGCAATCTATCACAGCACGCTGTCTAATCGCGACTGAAGTGTCGTGGTTCACGACGCAAAACGCGCCGCTGCACAGACGCGCACGTCGAAGCAAGAAGCCCAAAGAAAACAGGGTGTGCTCTGCGTGCTACGACACCCCCATCCCCTCGGCAATGCCTGAAGCGAGAGTAATGACTGCCCTTGTGTGGCAGACGGGCGCGACGCAAGTGCAGCGCACACAGGGGAGCCCGTTCCAAGATGATGACCTTCCGCGTCGCTAAGAACACTTGACCCGCTTCTGGTCTTCCCTATGCACCCGTCGACACCCAACGCCCCACCTCCTCTTGCCCCTCTTTGGACAAGGATAATCCGGGTGAGCGACCGCTGACCTACTTAAGGCACGCGGCGTGTCACGTGATACAACCACTATGGAGGCTGTGTTGAGGGGGTCGCTCGCACAGTTCGTGCTCGGGAAAGCCTATGCCAGTTTGAATCGAACGTGGCTTAGTAGGTTTCATTTGTACCGCCGGTACAGTTCTCTCAAAGCCAATAATCTTGTGCCAATGCCGTTACTGCCTCTGTCTTTAGATCTTTACGCTATAGCTTTAACACCACTTTTATTTTTTGCGTACACTACTTACGCATAAGGGATTCACGAAAACATTTATTGCACGGAAGTAAAATTTAAAGAGCCGCTGTTTCGGGACCGCTGGCTGGAGCGCTTGCGCGGAGTTTATGAAGCTCGCCGCTATTCCCGCAGATGTTCACCCATTGCCGCCGTGTAGAATATAGACAGATACTATCCCAACTATCGAGGACATCTCCGATGGGTTTCCACAACACTTTTAATCAATTTTCTGCGGGGACGGTGATCCCATTTCGTCAGACCTTCCTTTACCCACTGGTGATCCGCCAACCACTGCGTCTATTAGCAAAGAACTAATCGTCAAAAGAATCCGCAACGCGAAACCGTCGGTGTAATGTGATTCTCATGGCATTCTATGGCTTCAATAATTTCGTCCAGCGATGTAACTGTTTAGCCCAATGCTAACTTGCAAATAGAGCACCTGCCTCAAAACACAGACACAACCTATACCGTAGAAAATTTCCCGTGTCAATCCCGTCCACAAACCTGACTAAAAAAACAGACGTGCTAAGTTACATGTCGTTATCTCTTTTCTGCTCTTCCACAAAAACCTTATTGGGTCTGCCTCGCACACATTGGGTGCGTATTGCGTGCGGAGCAGCTTAATATTTTTTCACGTGGGTTTTTCGGGCCTTTGAGCAACAACAAACTTTGTCACCTTTGTTACCCGGGCATAGCGTAAGCGCCCGAGAACAGAAGCCAAGTGCACATTGCTTACTTTGAGCTAAGCACGGCGTCTGACGCTGTCATTCACGCCCTGTTGCGCCAAAAACTGTCTGAATCCAATGTGTCTGAATCTGTAACACTTTCGCTGCAAGACTACTTGTCAGGTAGGCAATGCTATGCTACCTCGAACACAGTCCTCAGGCATAATACATGGCTACTAGCCGTTTCCCACAGGGCTCCGTCTTTGGACCGCTTCTCGTCTGTGTATTTGAAAATGATATATCTAATCATACAGAAGTCGTCCTTCGTGTCCGTAACGCGGATGCCAAGAGACAAGAAATTCACAACCTTCGCGACTTCAATCTACATCACTAGAATATGTCGCTGTCGTTCGGAACAGTATTCGCCCGTATGACAAAGGTCGAGTAGACCGAGTTCAGAAGAAATTTGTCTATTATACCATGTGATAATTTTTAAGTTCTAGAGAATTTTTAAAAATCGACTATGGCAGATTGCATAATTCTCGTCCTTGAACTGGATCATTCAAAGAAGCGGACATTGCTAGCACAAGAAATCAAAATACATACATATTCAACTATTTAACGAAAAATCACTGATTAACTTCTTAATTGATTAGTTTACGGCCCATGTTGCAATTTATGAATACTAGCCGTAGAGCTCACAAGATTTCCAGAATGGCAACAGCTTCGGGATATTATTTCCGAAAGTGTGGCATAGAATACATGGACGTTTCAGTTACATTTCTGCTTCAGCGCATAGAAGAGCGTTTTCTTAAAGAAGTTCAAAAAAACTGCATTTTGCTCGGAGTTTATAGGCGCATATCTGCAATATGGCGTCATTCTCGAAATTCATTCCAAGCCTATACGCCTTGGAAACTCACCGGCTGCAATTCGTAAATCGCAATATGTGCCGTAAAGTATATAATTCAAATGATAATGAATGGATTTTTGTTAATTAGTTTAATTTCAGCTTTGATTTCTCGTGCATGTGCGCCTCTCTAAATGGTTCAGCTCAAGGACTACAACTATGTTATCTTCAACAGGCTTTTTTTTAAATGTCAAAACTTAGAAATGATCACCCTGTACATATAGTTTAGCGATATTCGTGCTGCAGGCAGGTGAGCGGGGAACAACAGCCTCGCTCTCAGTTCACGCTTGGTCTGGGAGTCCTGGACTGCCGGCACGCCAAAGCTGACCCAACCATCATATTCGAGCTTGTAAATGCTCTCATGGATTGCACAGAAACATTAAATAGCGTTAGTATGATACTTCTGCAAAAAATCACTAGTGTGTCTACGGGCGCTGTAATGTAAAGCTATTCAAAGCTTTTCTATTCCCACTCTGCAGTCAGCTCTCGGCGATTAATCAAAAACTTTTTTGAACCACCCCCCACTTCGCCTGTCTTTCACGCGACGTCACGAAAACCGCGATATCATTTCGCCAGGGTTCTGCTGGCCTGCAACAAACACTCACAGGAAATTGACATATATCAAAAACATTTGCCAAGCAAACAACTTTCCAAACAGTACTCGATCGACTGCCTTTCGTAACCTATTTCCGGAAAATTCAAAACAGTGCTCATTATGTATACTTCCTTGTAAACCATTATCGTATAAAATGAGTTCTCTTTATTCTTGTTTATTCTCTTGTATACTAAATCCGTTGTGTTCCATGTAACAGGTACAATGCTTGGTGCGCAGAGTTCCCGAGATTTGAATGTTTTTTTTGTATGTTCGATATTAAATATCGAGAAGAAGGGGGTTTACAGAGGGGCCCGATTTTTTATTAGTCATATCATAAGAAGCCAACAAACACTGACACCAAGGACAACATAGGATAAATTACTTGTGCTCAATAAATGAAATAAAGAAACGATAAATTATTGGAAATGAAAGTGAATGAAAAAACAACTTGCCGCAGGTGGGGAACGATCCCACAACCTTCGCAATTCGCGTGCGATGCTCTACCAATTGAGCTCCCGCGGCGCTTTTTCGCCGTCAGGTCATTCCCTACCAGCGGCAAGTTCTTTTTCATTCCAGTGATGTCAATGATATGTGCTTCATATCATTGACAACACTGGGCTCTCTTGCATAAACTCGATCTTTAACGTGACCCCGAAGAAAAAAAGTCAAGCGCAGAAAGGTCAGGGGATCTCGGCGGCCAAAATATCGCTCCTGCACGCCCGATGCACTGTCGTGGAGAACGTGTGACCAATCAGCTCTTCGCGGTGGTGCTCCGTCGTGCGGAAACCACACTTGGCGAAGGTCATCCAGGGAAAGATTGGAGGCAAAGCCTTCGACGACAACACCTAATATTTTTTTCAGTGTAAATCATTCCGTTCAAGTCGTCCTGAAGAAAGTAAGGTCCAATGATCCTGTTCTCGAGTATGCCACACCACACATGCATTCACAGTCCAGTGAATTGGATGCTTGTGCTGCCGCAACCATTGTGGATTTTCTTGTGACCAATAACGCGCGTTGTGAATATTGTAACTCGCTGGCATTGTTCTTTTTCGACCTTTGTATTGTGTCAAAGTGTCACACGTTCTTCAACTGCCCTTCTACTCCTTTTTCTTTTATATACACCTCAGGCCTTGTATGTAAACTCTTACTTTGAAAATTATTCTTTTTATTGATTGTTCTTTTACTTATACTGCCGAAGTTTTTTTCTGTTTGTTAGGTTTTAGTTTTTTTTAGTGTATTCGTGCGCCAGCGCTCAGATGTTATTGTTGTTCCGGGGCACGGTAAATACACTGTAAAAAATTTCCGTCATTACACGGAGGATTTCTGTCATTCTACGGAGAACTGCAGGTAAAAATACGGAAAATATGTCATATTTCAAAAATACGGCAAAATCTGCCGTTAATGTACGGAAAGTGTTTTCCGTTTTAAGCTTTACGGACATTTTCACTGTAATCATATAACGGCTATACACTGTTTTGGACGAAACAGACAGAATTCCGTATTTTTGTTGATCGAACATCCGTATTATTGTGAGCAAATTTAAGCTGTTTGAATGAGCGGTCGTACTCACAAAGTTTCACCTAACAATATTTTATTGAACACGCAAACTGTACGGGTTATGAAGATGCGTACAAAATGTGAGAGCTAGCCTTCTACCAAAAGCCGCAATAACAGATTGTATAAATATATATACGCATCTTCTATTCCGGTCGCAGTTTGCCGCGCACATGGGCCTTGTAACGCTGATCATATGCGCAAATATATGCGCGTTCTCGCAATGTTCTCAAATTAAGCGCTTTGCAGTTAATAATACAGCATATATGTTTAAGTGAACGAAGAGCCGTGGGCATACGTGCATAAGTAAACAAGCTTGCGGCACTCAGGTGCTCGTGCACTGGGAATGACATTGGTGCTCTACGCCAAAAATTGTACGCATTATAAATCAGTACCGAAACGCAGGGAGTGGTATAATGATCGTAACTGCGTTTACATTTAGCAACAAATCGTCTCGAAGGAGACTGGCGACCTATAGATCCAAGTACAACGGTCGGATGAAATTTTCGAATGCGGCAAGCAATTAACCCAAGTGTGAAAGGGCATTGCTGAACGGCAATGTAGTTGGTTTAACTCATTCCCATAATATTTACAAAATATCTCGTCTCTGACAATAACCGCCCATTCATTGAGACAAATCGACTACGCACAATCTTCACTGTTCATGTGTTAATTCTTGCGGTAAGATGTAATCGCAAACATTTGGCGCTTCATCTTGAAACAAGACCGGTAAGCGCGCTCATTGTTGTACGGCAGAATAAAGAACACGAACATGCACCGACATGTGTGCAAACTACTGGAAGGTGAGTGAAGAAGAAGGACCTATTACCGTGCTTGTACAGTGTGTACTGTCCAAAAAAAGAATAAAAAAAGACGGAAAAGAATGCCCAGTGCCGAGATGTAACGATTCAAGCTTTATTACTTTTCGACCTAGAATGCAACACCATTAGTTCCACGTGCTTTATACATGGGTAAATGTTATGACACAACTCATTACATGCACCAACCAGCCCAAATTTTCACTATACTAGAGCTTATGGACGCATCGCAGTGCACTGCTTTGCACTTCATTGTCGCACAGGAGTTTTCTATCCCCAGTAGCGAACGGTTTGGTTGACCTCCCTGCCTTTCTGCTTCTTGCATTCTCTCTCCGTTTGTATAAAACGCACTCACTTGCGGGAGAGAAAGCGTTTTCCTATTTTAGAATTCAATTAATTGTCAAGCAATTATTTTGCAGTTCCAGTAACTAAAGCACAAATGCGAAAACGAAACCGATTCTGTTCTGTTCTCCGCGCTCACAGAGTGCGGCACCAGGGGGCAGAGCGCGCTGCGCGTCCGTTAGGAGTGGCAGACGGAGCTGCACATGTGTAGTCAGCCGGCATTTTTTGTGTCGTGTTGTAGAAGTTGTTAATTCGCCGTAAATATCTCTTGATTTGTACTCAAGAGTGGAGCAAGACCACAAGGAAGAGAGATTGACTCATCGGGAGCGAAGAACAGAAACGATGGATGGTTACGCTGCTTGGGTCTCGGCACGTTCGAATTGGCAAAGTTCCGAATTTGTCGCTGTGTGGTGTACGCTTGTGCGCTCGTCATGTGCCGTCATCGCGCGGAGATATTTGCGCTGGATGTCTTTCACTTCGTTTACAAAACTCTGCACGCTGCGGCATCGAAGAAGTTGTCCTGTGTTTGGGTGCACGTATGCGCTTGGACACGGATAGCCTGCTTGCTCTCAACGGGTGTTCAACAGTCTACGCGCGCTCGTAACTTGCTCATGAGGTAAGCCCATTTTAATCTTATTTGGTTTGCATAACGTAGGTGTTAAAATGATGTGTGGTAAGCCGGTGTCGCGAACAGAAATATTGTTTCAAAAGACCACTATGCAACGTCTTAGGGCAAAAATGACGCATGAAGGGGAAAGGGATCACCCTATCTTTTCAGATCGATTCCAGTGGTAGCGCGATCGGCTCGATCGCACTTTCCGTGAGGTACTTCTAACCTTTTGCTCACTCGCGTTAAAAGCGTAGAACAAAACTGCGTTCAGTTGCGCACTTGTATTGACGCTTGTATTGGCTTGAGAGCATACTGTATCCGATACAAGAACTTCTGTTAGAATACGGAAATAAACGTTCGAGGCAATAGCAGTGGCTCACTACCTGTGATCGTTACTTTCTTGCTTGGGAGCACGTTTGGGAGCACGGGCACGGGCTTGGGAGCACGGGCAGTCAAGTCATTCGTGTCAGTAAGCAAGCAGTAAACGGGGTATCAGTGCGAAAAAATTTGGACATACAAGAGAAGCGAATGGTATTATCATTGACTCGTTTATTTTACGAATAATTCAGTTGTATTATTAAAGCGGAGAGTGGATATGCATGAAAGTCAGATTGTATTGATACTCAGCAAAAACAAGGTAACTTATCATTACTAATCAATCCTTTTCTTTTACTGAAAGGCAAGTTGCTGTTGTTCTGCTCGAGCTGAGAAGAGGTCTGCTGCCTGCAATGGGTCTATCTCTCTCAAGGTATCGCAGTATTGTAGCTCTCAAAGTGAGTGGATTTTTTTTCTCTTGGCTATTTGCTACCTGAATCATGACCATCTACTTAGATGTGTAGGTGATCACTGTTAGTGACATTGGAGTGCTGGTGGACAAGCACTCCTTTATGATTGCAACGCATATGACAGAGTGCAGCTGTGGCAGTATGTGAAGGTGTTAATCTATAAGCCAAATTAGGTTCTTTGAGGTAATATATTTGAGGCACAGACCATGTTCATAAAGAAAAACCTATATTTGCCAGGACTAACGCTTATCAAAATTCGCCTCTAGTTTTATCTATTGCCGAATGGAACTCGCCACCTGCAAACATTGTCTCGCTTACGGAATCATCATCATTTCATGCAGCACTGCTAACCTTTTTAGAGTGTGTCAACCTGTCCGAACCCACATTTCCTTAAATATTTACTTAAACAGCGTGTTCAAGTGCTTGGCATTGTATAAAATTCATTCCGTTTCATCTGATATGTATCTGTGTAGGCTGTTTACCTAAATCATTATTCGATTGTATCCTTAAACTCGTGTTCTGATGGGTACTGATTGTTTGCATCACATTTTAGGTTCTTATGCGTGCTTCACGCTACTAAACATTGCATAAACTTCATTACCCTTTTCTTTCTTTCTTTCTTTCTTTTTGTTTGCTTCTGCTAGATGTTTTTTGTGGTTCCTAATGCCTTCATATATTTACATTGTACAGATTTCACTCATGCTTGCACTTTTCCGTCCGCCCCATGTAATGCCCTACGGGCCCTTAGGGTACTCAAATAAATAAATAAATAAATAAATAAATAAATAAATAAATTGATGACATTGGATTGTGGTCTAGCAGGCAAAATGCTAAACAAGGAGAAGTAATCTTAATTTGCACTTGGTAAGATGTGCAAGCAACTCAGGCTGTTATACATGAAATGGGACATTTGTAGATGTCTTCTACAATGCTGCAGTCCTGAATAGCTTCAGAGTTAAGTGATACCACTATAATTTCTCTGTAAAGCATGCAGCACAGTTTAGCATTGGGGAAGGCTGGCATCAACAGGCGTCTACTTACTGTGAAGTTCAAATGAGGTGTTACTGTTAGGGTGACAACATATAATTTATGGTTTAATTCTAATCTTGTATGAGGCAGACATAGTTTACCCACTTTGTTAAACAATAGTGATGTAATATCTATGTATACAAGTATTACCCATTCATTTATGCCATTTGGACAATGGCAGAAATGCATGGGTAATACTTGTATACATAGACATTACATCACTATTGTTTAACCAAGTGGTGCCCCTGCATGCTAAATTTTACAGGGCTATTACTAAGTAATGTCAACTTTTGTTGTAACATTAAGGCACTTTTATATTATTACAGATTACCACCATTGTGTACCATCATAATGTGATATCTATACTAAATGTATTTGACTTTGCTATAAAACCCTGCACAGTGGTGCATCATGAAAATTTTTTTATAGTTTCTGGCCTCGGAATGCACTTCACGTTATATTCTTGTTTGCAACAAGACTATAATGCAGTTTTCTCTCCTTATATTTTGTGGCACTTGAAACTGCGGCGAGTTAAACCACTGGGCAGCAATACTGGAATCGCTACTGCGTGTGGAGCTGTCTTCAAACGCACACAAGGAATACATAATTGCTTTTTTTAGCGCAAAACAACGGACACAAGAAAGATGACAGAACAAGGCGCTACTCTCAACTGACATCACTTTATTGCGTCCCTCCTTTGTGGACAGCAGAATCTAGAAGAACATGCGCTGTGAACACCGTATGCAGGAACCACCAACATCTGATCACAAGAGCACACTCATGCGACAGAATCCAAAAAAAAAAAACATATTGAGCACTGTACAAGGTTAAAGAAAGCACACTAATGCACTGTGACCCCAATGACTGCATGAAGAAAGCTTCCGATTACTCTCTGGCAGTGGTATCACGGCTCTTTTTCAAAATCGTCGTATCACGAAACATTGCGAACATAAGCGATCCATACCAACAGGCACAGGTTCCCATTTGGCTCAACATTGTAAAATATGGAAGTGCAAAGCCATGTTTCGTGATACTACGATTTTGAAAAAATGCTGTCATACCACCGCCCGAGAGTTATCGGAAGCTTTCTTCATACAGTCATTGGGGTCACAGTGCATTAGTGTGCCTTCCTTAACCTTGTGCAGGGCTCAATATGGATTTTTGGATTCCGTCGCATGAGTGCGCTCTTCTGATCGGTTGTTGGTGGTTCCTGCACATGGTGCTCACTGTGCATGTTCTTCTAGATTCTGCTTTCTATAAAGGAGTGACGCAATAAAGTGATGTCATTTGAGAGTAGCGCCTTGTGCTGGTCGTCTTTCTTGTGTCCATTGTTTTGCGCTTAACAAAGTATTTATGGATTCGCACCAACTAACCCGCCAACACATTGTGTTGAACGCAAGGAAATGCTGCTTTGCCTTTTTTTACTGTGTTGCGGGCACTTCTGAAGTACTGTCTGTCCAATAACCTTGGTGGCATGGAAGTGCGGTCCACTTCTATGCGTTGCTTTCTTTTTCATTGTGGCATCACATAACATTATAATCATAATGTGTATGTACTTTTTCTAAGAGACCCATATTCCTATCCTTGTGTTATATTTGCTGTCGCATTATTTATGTGCAAATGACCAGTGCTCCAAGTTCCATTTTATTGCAAAGTAAACTACTGGTACCCAAACAGTTCTGTATATCAGAAAACCAAAGCCGAACTGCCGAACACTATCAAGCAGCAGCCTTAGTACAGTGTCAAGTAGTCAGATTTTATTGGTCATGCAGAGGCGCACGGCGTACCTCTTTATTACTTGCTGAACAATTAAGCTGTGTGAAAACTGAGTATTTATGTTGCTTCAACCACATGGTATTGGCCATTGCTCCTGTCCTCAGCAAATGTGGAAGATTATCATGACATTTCTTTTTCTAACTCTTTTTCCGTACTACAGTGGGATTACTGCATGCGTAAGTAGGAAACGGATCACATAGGCAATCAAAAGCCAACAATGTGTAAACTTGTAACATTGATTGTACAGTTTGATGACCCAGAATAAGTAGAAATACACCATAAATGATTGACAATTAACTTTTACTTGACACAGGGCTAGAGCATACAGTAAGCATACTGTATGCTCATACGGTGTCGCATCAATTTAAATTTTAGTGTAGCTTTACAGTGTACACTTCTATTGTTGCATTCTGTCAGAAGGATGGTAATGTTTCGCGTGTATAGCAACTAGACTGTCTATATACAGTAGTAAAAATGTGCGAACTGAATTTTTTAATGATTTGATAGAATGTGTAGAACAATAAAGCCATACAATCAACGCACAGTGATGTGACTTTCTCTGCACATGTTGCAGGTTCAAAAAAGTATGGCGGAAGCTGTTGCCAAGGTTCCGACCGGAAAAGAAAGCCAGTATAAAAGGGTCCACACCACTGATCTCTACTACAGGGGATGGACAGCACATCGAGCGCCCTCGACCGAAGCCAACCTTGTCCCGGAAGTTGGTGCTTCACAACTTTGCAGCAGCACTTTGTTTCCACGGGTGTGTGGCATTTCTTCCCGTAACATGCCTGCCTGATGTGCCATAAGCTACCCAAGCAATGTTTCAAGGTGTCCATAATTTTTTCATTGCAGTGTCTACAGTGTCGCTAACATAGTGGCGTCCAATGGAAACACTGGTAAATGAGAAAAAACTTGATGTAATAGAAAACTATCGTATACGGGTTCAGATTGTCATAAAAACGCATACCAGACATGTAGAGACCTCCTAAAATGTGAAAAACCACATAGAAATGTTTTTCGGCAGCAATATTATCTGATCGCACGCACTAGTTAGTCCACCATATGCCCTGCTTCCAGGACAAGCGACTGCATGACACCGCATTTCCACTGGCTTCACCTGCATCAGGTGCGGTTTGCTGCATCCAGCAAAACATATTAGAAATCAGTGGTGTACAGTGTTTTCTGTACCCTTTCTCGACGCCTACTGAACACATGGTAAACTGTTTCCAAAGCAGAAAAAGGGAAAGGGCTCTGAACACATTGTATTTTAAAGTGGCTTCTGCTGGGTAACGCAAGTACTGTGGCATAGTAGATTTTCACCAGGCAACCTGGGAGCCCAAAAAGGCTGCTGTTTACTTGCAAATGACCAACATGCTGTAAGCATGTTGAAGTTCTTTTTTTATTCTCATCGCTTATTTAGCTAGTGGAGACAGCCTTCACAACTGGAGAAGAAGCCTGGGAAGCATGAAACGCTTCACAAAACCAGCTTCAATATATCATGTGTCTGCATCACAATTTCATGGCTGCATGAGTCAAACCTCTGGTTAACATGTAAGTGTTCACGATGTTTGCCATGTATTATCCACTTTATTTACAGGTCAACCCTATCTTGAGATTTAAGCTGATGTTGCGTTTAGAGAAATTATGGCCGAGAGCCAGCTTTTGAGAATGCAGATTGAGCTCGACAGATTAAACGCCAGCACAAGTCGTTGAGGATTTCAGATCAAGAATCTTCAAAGGCCAGTTCATTTAGTGGTGTTAATATTCTGCTCAAAGTTGTTGATTGTTACGTTCATATGGTGCCCAAGCATTGCGGTAACAACTTCACTTCGAGTACATAGCAAGGGTGTATTCGACGTAAGCTGGTGGCTTTTTTCTGCGTTTTCAAAAACTGGTTTCTTGTTCAGTTTAAATCTTGAAATTTCGCATTGTTTATTAGGTGTTGTGTCCTGTTTCCTTTTCCTGCAGATTCTTAGTTAAACATCTGAATAGTGAACACAACTTGACCTTTTGCTTGATTTTCTAGATTACACGCCCTCGATGCAAAACAATTTCACTTCAAAACTGCTTGTACCGTACTGAAAGAATAACTTGAAGCAGCCATAGCCACTAATAACACGCAAGAGATGATTATGAAAGTTGTAATATTGTTTTGTGATCTACAGGGTGTCTTAACTATCGTGCACCAAGATTTAGAAATATGTAAATGCAATGTAACTAGACAGAATGAAGGTAATGTTGTTTGCATCGCTTGGAGATAGATTATTTTTTGCATTCTGCCTAATTACATAATTCCTAATTAGTTAATAAATATCTCAAATAGTTAAATGAAAAGTGTCAATGAAAAGTTGTAGAGCAATATCAAAGCCTCCCGATACACTTTTCTGTTACTGTTACTCATTGTGTGCTACATAAAAGTGTTTTTCCAAGGAATAAGCCTGCGAATACATGTAAGGTGTCTTGAGTGGCCACTCATGTGTCAATTTTGTGGTGCAAAGCCACGAATACGACTTAAATGGGTTCTTTTAAGAAAATGACCTAGTTCAAAAAAGTATCCTTCTTTATGCAGCCTGTGGAGACAAGGTTTCTTAGACATGGCCGTGGCCCTCAAGGAAGATGCCGAGGTCACAGGCAGTTCCTCCAGTGACCGTGAAAAGGTCCCCTGGGGCACAAGTCTAATTTGGCACCCCTACCTTTCTCCTGCAGCTTTTCTGTCTACTTAGCTAACCAGGTGGGTCAACGATCGCAAAGGGAAAAAAGAATCAACAGCTTCAAACGTAGAACTTGCTCAAGCTCAATGCATTTTTGGTATGAAGTTTTTCCCTTATCATTTATAGTATATGATATGGTCTTCATGCGGACACCTCTTTCCCACAGACAATTATCAGTAAAAAAAGCAGCTTATGAAGGCTTGTATATTAGTTAGGAAGATGTGGCATAGATAGGATAATGATTATGAATGTTTCTGGTGAAGGTAGTGGTAGTAGAGTGAATAATCAAAGTTTATATATAGATTAAAAGACATTTCGTTCTAATGCCAGAATCTTAAATCATCCCAAATAATTCTTGCGTTTGATAGTCTATGCACATT
This sequence comes from Dermacentor andersoni, assembly GCF_023375885.2. NCBI lineage: Eukaryota > Metazoa > Arthropoda > Arachnida > Ixodida > Ixodidae > Dermacentor > Dermacentor andersoni. The sequence continues at coordinate 366,679,961 of NC_092814.1, read as the reverse complement.
GAGCGGCAGTGCTTCTTGATGCTTGCTTCTTGCTGACATCATTCTTATGCTGCATAATTCACCTGTTTAAATTCCCTATTTCTCCCGTTCAAGCAACTTTACATTCATCATAACAAACCTTGTAGATGAGTTCCAGAAACTTGCTGATGAGATTAGAGGTCGGCGTGCACCCCAGGCTTAGATATGCATTCAAGAGCCTCATACCTTGCAAATATTAGAAATGCTCCTGCTAAGCAAGTTCTTGGTGTCATACAAGGTTATTTGCCTAAATTGGGAAAACAGTCAATCTAAAACATGTGAAGCGATATCGCTGACAATACACACACATTCCAACTGAAGTAAATACAAATAAATATAGCACCAAATGCAGAATCATTGGCATGATGCCATTCTTTCAGTGGAATAATATTGTCCTGCATTGTAAATCTGGAATCCTTTATAATCCAGGCTACTAAATACCTCATGAGGCTTGTGACGTGAAATACGCATGTATTTATTCCTCTTTTTTTTTTACTTTAAGACCCGATAATGCATAAAAAGCAGTGAAAGAACTGAGATCACAGTACTTAATACTTTATATTGCTCCAAAAATCCGTTTCTCTGCCGATCGCAGCATTTGACACTAACAATTTTGTGACGGAAAATGTGAGACAGAAGGCACATAACACTTAGGGTGGTGCTATTCACTTTGATTGTTTGGGAACGAAACCCATACTGTACACGTTATGGCCCTACGTGTCGTTACCTTTGAACAACAAAAAGGTAGGGGGTTTGCGTTTTGCAAAACTGCATGCAGGTTTTTACTGTGTGCAATTAAAATTAGAAACCTTCACAGCTGATACTAAATGCATTCTCCACAGCTTTAGGTTATACAGGTGCACTACTTTACACAGAACACACTCTTTTACCTCGTCACTGCCCACACTCTTAGGCAAAGTTACACCCTTTGGAGTGCCCCTTCTGCCAAACAGCGATAATCGTCATTTGCTTTGATGCATTTCCTTTCTTTAACGCTGCGAGCCCTGTACTTTCCACTAACGAACGGCATGCGCGTTATCAGCATGATAGCATTCCCGACGGGAAAGTAGCGGGCATGGCGTTTTCAAGAAAGGAAATGCATCAAGGCAGATAACGATTATTGTTGTGTGGCAGAAGGGGCACTTCAAAGGGTGTAACTTTGCCTAAGAGTGCAAGTGGTGATTCAGATTCTTAAGAGGTGTTTCATTGTATGGGATGGCACATCGCGCTTCACTTATTTGCAGAATATTGCATTCCAATTGTGTCATTTGAGATAAATCCATTAGAGAGCTTTAAGTTGCCCTAAATTTATTACAACTGTGTACTGGTAAACTGGCAGCAGCTTCCAGTGCTTGTGGAAAAACAATTGTAACTGCCATATTATATGTAGCTGCTAGTGCACAGGCATCGGCAGCAGCAATGGTTAGGGTACTCTTGTTTCGTCTATTCTGGGGTATGCATCCTCCACCAGAAAATAGTTTTTTTCGTCTTCCTCTTCTACCACATTGGAATGTGAAATGGGGTGTAATTTGTAGGGAATACTCTTGCATAAACTTCATGAGCATTTCTTCTTGTCTGTGCCACAGATCATTGTTGCTACGACTGTAAAAGCAGGGTGCCTGTTTACAGCGATGTAGGGAACAATCTGTGAATCTTTAACGAACTGTAAGGATAACGAGTAATCGAATAATTTTTAGTAATCTTCAACAAATTTAGCACTCTGCTTTCCACTGTGGTGTTTTTCAAACTCTAATGTTTGCACAAGGTTTGACTGCAGGATGTCATTTTGTGTGAAAGAGTGCACTTGTGCGCATAACACCTCACCGGCAACATTCTGCTGCACAGAATGTCATTAGCATTCGTATGCATTGGTCACTATCTCACAAACCGGCTGCTCCTTTGTTAGTTGGAATGTAGCATTAATGTAAAGCACATTTGGGGTGCGATTTTGTAGAAATGACTTTTTTAATGCCAATGCCTTGTCGCGTGACGTCACCGATTTTGGAAATTGTGTATACGTAGGCACGACGTTTTCTTGGATCGTCCAATCAGAAGCTCCCTTCATTGGCCGGATGTTTCTTTCGTATTCTCTTCTCTTTTTCCGGGACTGTATAGCAAATTTGTTTTGTAAAACGGCACTTAATAAAAGCGGACTTCCATGCTGCGTAAAGCAAATTCATTTTGTTACATTACAACGCAAAAGCTGCCGCAGTCCAAAGAAATGCAAACGCAAGTGCTCTATTTTTGAAGTCGTAGCCACATAGTAGTCGGATGTGCATCCAATCCATGCCGTTGAGCGCACGCAAAATGGCAGCCTTTGTTTACCTGTGAACAGCTGACAGCCCCTTGCGTGCCCGTAATTGTGGCCCCGCCCCCGTCAGATACTGATTGAGGTGAGTAACTATTGTTCGTGTAGTGCTTGCATTGTCGTGTGGTTGTCGCTGCATGTCTGACGTGTGATAATTTCTTCTTTAGGAAGGGCCAAGAAGAATTATCCGTAGCCCCCGAGGTGAAACTTTGCAACAGTGGATCGAGAACTGTCAAGGCATTTTCCATAGGGCACCGCCATGACATAACGATAGCTTCGTCAAAGTTATCGCTGCATCGGTAATACTTCCTGCACTGATACGCTCCGAGAAAGAAGCTGCTACAACATTAAATGTGAGTAGTGACTTCACCTTTCTTTATCTTAGTGGTATAAAAAGGCAGAAATAAGTCGTAGTGAGCACTTTATGCAGGCGCTTAGCTTAGACAGAATGTTTGCCTCTAAATTTCTTACTGTGCTGCGGGCCGGCTGAAATTCCCAAGTTGACAAAGAGAAAATGGCAGCAAAAGGGCCGCGGGTGTCGAAAGAGCAGACGGCTATTCTCGTGCAGTTCATCGAGCAGCACCCATACCTGGCGAGAGCTTCTACAGAGTTCTCGCCACGTATCACTGCTGCTCGAAAAAACGAACTGTGGGAGGAGGTGGCCGCGGTCCTTAACGCACAGGGGCCAGCCGTAAAGACCACCAGCCGTTGGCGCAACCATTGGGCCAAGATGGCCCATAAAGCGAAAAAAGAAGCGGCCAGGGCAGCGAGCGAGGAGAGGTGAGCTTCTAATGATGCTGACAGTAACGTCGTTTCACGTTGTCGTTGTTGCCGTGTTTGCAGGGCTACTGGAGGTGGCAAAGTGGGTGGCGTCGACGGCCGTGTCCTCGACGTCCTTATGAGGACAGGAGGGGTCCTTGTTTCCCCCCATGAGTACTTCGCCGATAGCCAGGTGCGTACATTGGATTTAAAAAAGTGTTTGTGTGACCTGCTGTGACCTCACAAATTTTCAGCATTACATTGTAGCACAATATTGCAAAATTTTTAAGCCCTTTTTTGTGCAAGTGACAATATAGGTTATGTACTCTGAGCAGCAACTTGTGTACATGATGCGCATTGCACACACTGCTCGCAATTTCTGAACACTACTCTGATTGCAGGACGACGCAAGTTCAGAGGAAGCTGCAGGGCCCAGCGGTTCCCGCAGACATCCACCAGCGACAACTGCTTTCTTGGTGTCGGGCCCTGCAGCTGTTGCTGGGCCAAGTGGCCTTACACGTAAGGCAGTGACCTAGCTTTTGTAGTAGCATTGTTGTTTGCAGTTGCTGTATGATCTTGCTATGAAATAAAGTACGTCACTGTGCTGTTATTACCTTTGTGTCCAACATCCAGCTCTTATTCATGGAGGAGAAATGCAAGACTACAAATGACATGATGTTGTAATAGAGATTCCTTGTGCTTCTTATGGGTTACTGCTACCAGCAACTTTCTGTGGCATCTTTTGCTCTAACTACCTGTTTTGTGTATCATTATTGTAGCTATGCAGCTATAATGACATTTCAAAGTGACTGGTTAGGACAATCAATCTGTGTAGGTCGGATAACAATGAATGAGCAGTCTTTGCTTTTGCCTTGCATGAAGAGCCACCGGCTACCCCCCAGGTGCCTCGGCCTACCACCCAGGTGCCTCAGCCAACCCCGCAAGTGCCGCAGCCAACCCCGCAGGTGGCGCAGCCAACCCCGCACGTGCCGCAGCCTACCCTGCAGGTGCCGCAGCCTACCCCACAGGTGCCGCAGCCTACCCCACAGGTGCCGCAGCCTACCCCGCAGGTACCGCAGCCTACCCCCCAGGTGCCGCAGCCTACCCCTCGAGAGCCACGGGCACCCCGTAGACAGCCCAGGCAGCAGGAACTCGATGGTGCTGTGGTGACGGCTACTGCCGCATACGTTGCCAGAGCCAGTTGGAGGAAGCCAGAGTTCAAGAGGACACCCGCTTCCGCCAACAACTGCTGGAGCAAAACCGGCAGGTATGTGTAAGGCCACAGATGTATATTTTCCTGCGTATGAAATTGATGAGCATATGACCTCTCTAAAAATTATATTAAGCAGTGAACAAGCATAACGTATACGTGTAGTCCTGTGGTGATATCTTGTACACATTCACGTGATATAACATGTGTAAATATCTACGCAATTATGTGGCAAAAAGAAAAAAGTGGCGTTGAGTCCAAGGAAGCAGGTATAGCAATGTAACACATCTTAATGGAATGCGACGGCACAAGTTTGATGGGCCAGAAAGATATTTCCAGTGTTTGAATATACAATGACAAGACAATAGCCTGCAAATGCGGATGAATGCAACACACGAAGGCCTTGTTACTGAGCTTCTGTAATTAAACTAATTACACATCTTTGCTAACAGCACCACGAGGCCCACATGCAGAGCCTGCGGCAGCACCATGAGGCCCACATGGAGAGCCTGCGGCACCTCGGGGAGGAGGTGGCGGGAATGCGGGAAGTGCAGTCGCAGCGCCTCGAAGTGCAGCGGCTGCGCCTCGAAGTGGCGCGTCGGTCGCACGAGACCAACGAGCGCCTGCTTCAGCTGCTGCTGGCTGCACTGGGGCATGGTGGCAGCCAAGCCCCTGCCCCCTCTCAGGCCCCACATAATTAAAGGATGCAAAGGTAGCATAGGCAAGGAATTTGTAACTTATCTTAAAATTTGCTGATGTATTAATGATATGAAGGGCAAATATTGCTAGTTTGCAAATAAATAATTCCTGAAGTCACCCTTTAATGCAACCATAAGTAGCATAGCCATTGCAGCATGAATTTTTTCTTCATGGTTTACATCAGCCATAAGAGCGTGCACACCATCAGGCTCACCTGCAAAAGTGCCTGTAGGCCTGGTGTGTGCGCGCATTCCGACTGTGGCACTGCAATTTTGAGGTGCCTAGGTATTGTCATGTCAATTTAAGCACGACGCCACACTGCAAGTGTTCTACAATTTCATCCTTGTCATCGAATGGTGAAAGTTTCAGGTCTCACTATAATGTCGAAAGCAACCTGTCAATATACACAGCAAAAAAGAAAAAAAAGTTATGAAAATTCCTTGCCTATGCTCCTTCTTTTCATTTGTAATGTTTATTTTTTGTTTGTTGCATATTTGTTTGAGTCTCTACCTACTGAGCTGGAATGTCTTTTCTTGCACATCTGTCTCATTATCAAACATTTTGTTGTCATTCAGTAAACTTTCAGGTTGTGATACATTGTATTTTAGCCCTTGTGGTGCAATTTGTGTGTAATATTTATGCAGTTTGTCTTACTGAATATTAAAGTATGGTGCTATGGCTCTTTCAGTTTCAGAGCGCCACAACAGCATGTTCCTTTCACATGTAGTGATGTACCTATACATTTTGCTGTGATAAATATTCTGTTGGCGTGTCATTTAAGCACCTGATCATTTCTGTTTCTGGTGCAGTTTAAGCCAGTTGTTATTACTGTGTACTTGTGCAGTGTACAAGTTTTCTTAAACGATGCATGCCGTTACCTGTGATATATTATGATGCAAGAACAATGTGATCCAATGTTTATTCCAACGTGTCTGTGATATGTTGCATAATGTCTCTACTACTGAGTACTCATGATTCTCACACTTCAATGTAGAGACTGTCGCATGTGATGTGTACATAAACAAGTGTATGTTGAAGGCTGAAATACAGAAAGGTGCAGTTTTCCTCTAGTGCTTTTATTTACACATCGCAACCACATTTCTAGTGCTAGCTTGCACTGTACAAATATTACTGTATAACATGGCTGAGTTCTGCTATATACAAGTGAGGTCACTTTGTTGAAATCTATCAACTGCTCGTGCGTGCACACACTTCGCGGGAGCCACAGCGTTTGCCATGTCGGATGACCAGTTGGACGGCATTTTCGTCACTCGAAAGGAACTTTGCCGTTGTTGCGAGACAAAATGGTGGAGGACCTAGAAGCTGCGCATGCAACAGTACGTTCCATGGAGCGGAAGGTGTGACGTGCACTGTACATCTTGGCTTCTGTGAGCTTCTCTGTGCTAGTAGAAAGTGAGGAGACAGGCGCTTATGTCCATCAATGCGCAAGGGGATACGAGTAAGAATCAGGCTACATACATCTAGATGACGACAGCAGCAACAAGCAAATTGTGGCAGACACTTTAAATATGCACTTATTTTTAGCTTGCTTTCAATCTCATATGTCACCACTAATGATACTGTTTTACTTACTATAAATGCAGGCTTTACATAACCCTTCACTACACAACTTTTATGTACCCACCGCGGTTGCTCAGTGGCTATGGTGTTAGGCTGCTGAGCACGAGGGATCGAATTCTGGCCACGGTTGCCGCATTTCGATGGGGGCGAAATGCGAAAACACCAGTGTACTTAGATTTAGGTGCACGTCAAAGAACCCCAGGTGGTCGAAATTTACGGAGCCCTCCACTACGGCGTGCCTCATAATCAGAAAGTGGTTTTGGCACGTAAAACCCCATAATTTAATTTTTTCAACAACTTTTACATTTCTCAACAAGTCATGAATGCTTTGCATTACGCAGACATCAACTACAACTTAGCACGGGAAATGTATCTGCAATTTCACAGCATGAAATGCACAATGCAATTACTTAAAACTGTGTGCATGCACCTAGCGATGCTGACGCTGCTGTTGACGTCGCAGCTGCCACCGCACACTCCTCAGATAACGCATGTGCTGCGCACGGGTTGTGCCAAACATGCCAATCACGTTGTCGCGAACAGCCCGCCCTCTCAAGTAGTGCATTCTAGAGCCCGTGTTTCGGGGCAGACTGTGTGGCATGAGGTCGCCGTTATTGTCAAGCTCACTACTACTGCCACTGCTGCTGTCGTCATCGCTGTCATCGCCTGATTCGTCGCCTTCAGAAAGGCGAAGGTTGTGCAACACAGCACATGCCGCGACAATGTTGGCTGCACGTTCCGGCTCGTAGAGGAGGGTGCGATATCGCTGAAGACAGCGGAAACGGCTCTTTAAGAGCCCAATGCACCTCTCCACTACGAAACGCATGGCGGCATGTGCTGTGTTGTGCTGCCCCTCGGCTGTGTGCACTGGAGGATGACCAGGAACCGGGGTCAGGAGCTACGGCTCCAAGGGGTAGCCACTGTCACCTGCACAAAGATGGAAATAGTACATTGAGTACTCCGCTGACGAGAGGCAAGTTGTCAACTGAGGAAAGCTACAGCATCATTCAACAAAGGTAGACTTCAGGGTTGCAAGTCCCAAGTAAAAGCATGAGTTGAGCATGTCCATACCCGACACAAACTCTTAACCAATTTACAAGTGCACTACTCGGTGCCTGCCACAAACAAGAAATCGACACTTGTTGGTGCTATCAATGACAGTAGTAGCAGTAATGTGTGTTCATTTCTTCTGCTTCTGGCAGTCACTGGGTGCAGTAAGCACTAATACGTGTTGCTTTCGTCAGCTCCTCGCAGACACATAATGTGCTTGTAACTTAACACTTCGAACATTGCCAATGGTGGCAGTCAATGTCTTAATTTTCTTTTTTTACTCCGGATTTACTCATGTTTTTGTGGTTTGGTTAAAGGTTTGGGTTGGAGCGGAAACGGCGTGCTGCTGAAGCGTGACTGCGCCAAAAAAAATTTTTTTTTTTCTCACCGAGGAGGTATTCCTCGGCATTCACGATGCGCCCCGCTTGGAACCGCCGGCGCAACCATGTCGTCCGCCAGACGAAAGCGTCGTGGTCCGACCCCGGTCGCAGAGGGTCCAAGGCCAAGATTTTCATGTCCGCGTCGCAGATCTGAGGTAAAACGTAAACCAGAGGAAGTGCCCGTTGGCGAGAGCAACTTAACAACAAGGATCGCAGAAAACGTGAGTTTTACTTACGAACATGCAGTTGAGGGCGTAGTATCCCTTGCGGCACATGAACACAGCCTTGCGCTCACCCTTGGGTGCGATAATGGCTATGAGGCTGCCGTCTACGCATCCGATGACGCCGGGGATAACGCCGCGCCGAAGGAAACCCTCCTTCACGGCTGCCTTTTCCTCGGCTGTCTTTGGAAAATGGACCCACTTGTTGCGGGCCCCTGCGTTCACGACAGCCTCTGCCACACGTCGCACGCACTCGCTCACCGTCGACTGCGACACACGGATCGTCTCCTCGCTCCCAACGGACGCTTGGAAGCTCCCGGTAGCAAAGAAGCGCAGCGCACACAACACTTTCCGCTCCACCGACAGTCCCGTCGCTCGCTCAGCTTCTAGTTCCCCCGCCAGTTCCTCGCACAACAATCGCGCCGTTCCCTTCGAGAGGCGAAAACGCCGTCGAAAATGGTCATCCGGCATGTCAAACGCGTCGTCTGGCTCTCCCTGTTCACGTCGGCGACGGCGAAGAGCCACGGCCATAGCGATCAGAGGGGCGGCCATCTTTTTATGCCTTCGGAAACGACCCTGCCTCTGGCTGTGCCAAAAATCTGTGCCTTTTGCTCCGCATAATGAGTGCGTCAACGTCACGATAACGATTACAGTTTTTGCGGGTTCCTGACGTCGCGTGATTGACAGACAAAATGGGCGCGGCCCGGTCATTTTCGACCAATGGCTGCTCAGTGATGGCGGCAAAAGGCATAGAAAAAGTAATAGAATTCCTACAAAATCGCACCCTTGATGTCATAACAAAAAGAATTGTGCCCTCTTATCCCCTAATTCTCCTCACTTGATGCCTAGTGTTATAATAGCATGGTTGACACCATGAGAGTCAGTGTGGTGTATAATTATGTCTGTGGTGGGTTGGGGGGTGTACAATAACTTAAGCAACTTTTCCAGACGACTTGAATCAGTATTGTGGAATGCTGTTTTTTTTTTCACTCACTGTTACTAAGCTTCACCTTGGTTGTGGCAACAAGTATAATGTAGATCGCTAGCGCTCCTGCCAACACACATAATGTGCAGGCATCTGTGTTGAAAAAAAGACCAGCTAATGGTTTGCCAGGAGCTAAGGTCCATTTAGATCAATAAATTTTGAGCTTACACCAGTGGAACTGACTGGTGATGAAAGCACACCCAGGAAAACTGCCCATATTTTTTTTCATTGTAATAATGCTGAAGCTTTCAACTGCATTTGAACTGACTTGTTTAAGAAATGCCTCATTTCCTTGTTCAAGTAAGACAAAGGTTCCACAGGAAGACAGAAACTTGAAGCCGTCAACAGCAGCATGAATATAAACAGCGCTCGGCGTTTTGCAATCTTGCACCTGGTTATCATATTGTCCATCCCATTTTTTTCTACAGGCTGTTCTTTACTGTTTTGTGGTCATGCCCAGTTTAACTTTAATGTCCCTATTTTTTATTATTTGGTTAATATATATTTTCTTCATTGGCTTTCAACAAAATATATATTCATAATGTGCCTTCATTTACCATTTACAGTGATCTTAACCAGATGCATCTTGATACAAAATTTATTTTCCTTAATTCTTCGTTTCCCTTTTCCAAAAGTGCAAGCTGTTTATTTTGATACCTATTTTCTCTTCTGGGAAGGTTAGGTCTACTGGATTAATGACTGCTTACATGTGTACATCGTTTTCTGTTTTGGTCACCCCTACTCGTATCAAGTACTGACAGCAGTGCTCATACCCACTCCATCACAATCGCCACTGCTAAGCACACCCTTCCTTCCTTTATTTTAACACTTTGGCTTCTCTTGACCTATTATATACACCAATTTCTTCTCCCCCATTGAGGCTAGGGGCCAGTGAGCTATGCACAATCCAAAACAACACAGCCAAGGAAAACATTTGCTACCCTAATGACAAGCACCTATGTCGAAATGTTGGCTACAGCAGCATCCCTTGTTCCAACAATGTTGGTCTACTTACATGTTTTTCTAACACAGAAGTTACTCCTTTGTCGTGTTCTGTGATTATACTTTTTTGCCGCTTTCTTTAGGATGGATATTCACGAATACAATTTGTTTCTTCTAACAGCAGCAAGTTTATCCTTGCAAGCATTTGGGGTCAAGAACAACTTTCACCAGGAAGAAGTGCAAGACGAGTGATTGAAGAAAATAAAGTTGCTTCTGTGATCTAAGAACTTGAGGACTGAAATGTTGCACATTTTTGTATATATGCTATGCAGTGCATTCATATCACAAAGTGCAAAGTGTTTTATCTCTCCAGCCATGTCAGTGTGTTGACAAGACAATTTTCTCAATGGTGACCTGATGCTTTGGCTATGAGCTGCCTTCATTACATTTGCATTAAAGGAGATGTACTATCGTGCACAAAAGTACCCTGGAAGTGCGCGCGTTGACCAAATTGCATTTCTGTTCAAGACCGCTGAAAACAGTGGCTCACGTATACACATTCTGAACGCAGATGGTAGCACGGCTAATCTCAGCAAATGGTGCACCATAACATTCGGTCGACTCTCGCACGTCCTAGGCAATTTTGTCCTCGATGGCACATTCTCCGAACAATAGATATGCTCTGCAAGAGGATATAGGGGAAGCACCTGTACTTTAACGGATATAGTACAGATTTAGCATATGGAGTCTTTCGTTTTCTGAATACGGCAAGCACTTGTATTTTAACGGTTATAGTACAAATTCAGCATACAGTGTGTTCCGTTTTCTGAATACGAGAAGCACCGTACTTTAACGATTATAGTACAGATTCAGAATACAGTCTTCCGTTTTCTATATACAGAAGCCCTCGTATCTTGTATTACGGTCTCTCTTTTACAGTTGTCCGTTCTACGGAAATGACCGTTCCTAATTTACGGAAGAGTGTTCGGTCACAAATTACCAGCAAATTTTCTGTAAAGTAAGGCAAATTTTTTTTACAGTGTACATGATTTATTTATATATTATTATTATTATTATTATTATTATTACAGATGTGATATATATTATGATAAGGATATTTGTAGTTCTAAGCTGTCGCTTAAAGCTAGAGTTCCTCATGGGTCCATTTTATCGCCATAGTTGTTGAACATGTTCGGCAGTGAGTTTCCTTTGTAAATTTCCTGCAGTTTAGTGTTCCAGTATGCTGACGACACTTCGTTACTGGCAAACCATCTTTTTTCCAAAATGTCCACTGAAATGTTGCAAAATGACGTGTACAATGGCAGCTTTAGTTCGCTAACAATGGAATTGTAGTCAATGCCCAAACGACACAACTTGCTTGTTTTCCCTTTCCACTCAAGACTAATGTATTTAACAGGCCTCTCTACTTACATGAGTCGAACTGTGTTTCTTGTAAATGTGCGCCTATTGAGTATGTGGATTGTTTGAAATATCTTGGAATATCTTTCGATAGTAACTTATCTTGGCAACAGCACTTATCACTTATTTGTTCTAAACTGAGGTCAGCCGCTTGGCTGTTCCTTAATATTGGTACGTAGGAAGACGCAGACGAAAAGCTATATACAAGTATATTTGCAAGAAAATACGCCGCACTTGGCCAAGAGGAAACAGCCCGCGCTAGCCTCTAATCGTCGTCTTCGTCTTCACACTGGTAACCTCTTCGGGATCGCAAATACTGTTCCGTAGCACTACCCCCGGCGGCAAAAGCGTCCCAGAGCGACTAAAGGCCGGATTTTGAAGCAGTGTAGTAGGCCCTGAGCCTACTAACATGCACGACATCACTAGATGCCAGAGGAGAGGGCGAGGTTAAACACACAGGAGCAATTTCGTGCGTCACAGGCGTCACCTGGTGCAGCACGCGGTAGGGCCCTCCGTATCGCGAAAAGAGCTTCTCTGAAAGTCCGACGTCACGAGAGGGCGACCACAGGAGCACGAGCGCACCAACCGAAAACTGTACGTCATGATGGCGGGCGTTGTACTGACACTGCTGAGTGGTTTGTGAGGCCATCAGTCAAACACGGGCAAGCTGGCGTGCATGGTCGGCGAGGGCGTGGCGTCGCCCGCATACTCGCTTATTGATATCCCAGCAGGAGGAAGTGCCGTGTCTAGGGGCAAGGTTAGGTTCGCGACCGTACAGTAGATAAAATGGACAAAATCCGGCGGTGTCGTGTAGGGAAGAATTGTACGCAAATGTGACGTAAGGAAGGGCAATGTCCCAGTCGTGGTGGTCCTTGGAAACGTACTTGGACAGCATGTCGTTAACAGTACAGTTTAACCGTTCTGTCAGGCCATTGGTTTGAGGATGGTATGAGGTAGTCAGCTTGTGTTGAATGGAGCAGGAACGCACAATGTCGGCGATAACTTTCGAGAGGAAGTTACGACCACGGTCAGTAAGCAGATGTCGCGGGGCGCCATCCACTAAGATAATGTCACGCAAGAGAAAGTCCGCGACGTCAGTGGCGCAACTGGTAGGGAGATCAGTTGGCGTAATCAGTTGCGACGGCTACCCGTTTGTTCCCAGAGGATGACGTGGGAAACGGACCGAGGACGTCTAATCCAACACGAAAGAACGGTTCCACAGGGACGGTGATCGGCTGGAGATGACCGGCAGGTAGCAGCTGAGGTATTTTCCGACGCCGGCAGGGATCATAGGCAGCAACATAGCGTCGGACGGAGCGAGCGAGACCAGGCCAATAGAAGCGGCGGCGGACGCGGTCGTACGTACGGGTTACCCCAAGATGTCCTGCAGCGGTGCGTCCTGCATCTCAAAGAGCACAGTCTGCCGTAGATGTTTTGGCACGACAAAAAGAAGATCAAAGCCGTCAGGGAGGAAGTCCCTTCGGTACAGAATGCCGCCCTGGAGGACATCGGCGAGCGGATGCTTCGGTAGGTGTAGAGCGCATACGCTCGATGAGTGCTCGCAGCGATAGGTCTCGGTACTGCTCATCGGCGATGTTAGCGAAGGCAGACACAGAGAAAATGCCGTTGGCGGTACTAATGTCGGCGTCGGCAGGCTCGCCGACCAGGTAGCGAGACAGGCAATCAGCGTCCTTGTGTAGTCGGCCAGATTTGTAGATGACAGGATACGAATATTCCTAGAGGCGTCAGGCCCAGCGACCAAGTCTTCCTGTAGGATCTTTCAGTGAGCATAACCAGCAAAGCGCGTGATGGTCTGTGACAACGGAAAAGGGTCGGCCATATAAGTATGGGCCGAACTTTGCAACCGCCCAAACTAGGGCCAGACACTCACGCTCAGTGATCGAATAGTTGCGCTCCGCGGCCGAGAGGAGCCTGCTGGCGTAAGCGATAACACGGTCGTGGCCGCGCTGGTGTTGTACCAGTACTGCGCCAATTCCGTGACCACTGGCATCAGTATGGACTTCGGTAGGTGCAGAAGGATCGAAATGGGCTAGAAGGGGAGGCGTTGCGAGAAGGTCGATTAGAAGCGAGAATGCAGAGGCCTCGTTATCGCCTCCCTTGAAAGGGGCGTCTTCTTTCAAAAGCTCGGTTAGGGGTCGTGCTTTGGCGGCGAAATTTTTCACGAAACGGCGGAAGTACGAACAAAGGCCGACGAAGCTGCCCACATCCTGGACACACTTCGGAACAGGGAAGTGCGTGAAAGCATGGATCTTGCCTACGTCCGGTTGCACTCCGTTTGCGTCAACGAGATGTCCAAGGACGGTAATCTGGCAACGGCCGAATTGGCACTTCGATGCGTTGAGTTGCAGACCGGCTCGACGAAAAACGTTTAGCATTACTGAGAGGTGCTCGAGGTGCATAGCAAACGTTGGGGAGAATACTACAACGTCGTCCTAGTAGTACAGGCACGTGGACCAATTGAAACCGTGAAGAAGGGAGTCCATCATGCGTTCAAAACTGGCAGGAGTGTTACATAGACCGAACTGCATCCCTTTGAATTGATAAAGACCGTCGGGTGTTACAAAAGCAGTCTTCTCAAGGTCGAGATCATCTACGGCAGTCTGCCAGTAGCCGGAGCGAAGGTCAATAGAGGAGAAGTAGCGAGCACCGTGGAGGCAGTCAAGGGCGTCATCAATCCGAGGTAGGGGATACACGTCCTTTTTGGTAACCCTGTTAAGGTGCCGATAATTTACGCAAAAGCGCCATGAGCCATCCTTCTTTTTGACCAGTACAACAGGTGACGCCCGTGAACTACATGACGGTTCAATAATGTTCTTGGCAAGCATTCTGCGAACTTCAGCGTGAATAACTTGACGCTCAGCCGGTGACACGCGATACGGCCGGTGATGAATAGGAAGTGAATCGCCGGTATTAATGCGATGTTTACCAGCTGTAGTTTGGGCCAAAGGGCGATCGGTAAAGTAAAAAATATCATGGTAGGAAAACAGAACGCGATAGAGCTCACGAGCGTGCTCGGACGGCATGTCGGATGCAATCATTTTCTGTAAGTCGGCGATGGTACAAGTTGCCGACTGCGATGGTAAAGGAGGATCGGATGAATTGTCGTCTACTGCAACAGATGCTACTGAGTTATCCTCGAATGAGTAAAGCTGAGCCAGAGCCATCCCGCGTGGCAGCACTTGTGTCGTCAAGCCAAAATTGACCACTGGCAGACAGACGCAGTTCGCCGTAATAGATAAAACTGTATCAGGTACTGCGATCCCGTGTGTAAGGAGGACGTCTTGCATAGGAGCCGCGATGTAGTGACCGTCGGGGACTGGTGGGGAGGACACTAAGTCAACGTAAGTCAGTGCCGAAGGTGGCAAGCGAACGAATTCGACGGAGCTGAGGCGACTGGAGTTTGGTTCAGCGGGATCCAGAACTGGCAGGTCAAGGCGGAGAGTACTGGCGGAACAATCGATGGGAGCAGAATGTGCGGAGTGGAAGTCTAAGCCGAGGATGATGTCGTGGGGACAGTGGGCGATGACTGTGAATAGCACGATAGTGGAGCGATCGGCGAAGGAGACGCGGGCGGCACACATACCAATTACGGGGGCTGTTCCGCCATTGGCGACACGGACAACAGGCGTCGTGGAGGGCGTGATTATTTTCTTGAGCCAGTTTCGAAGGCCAGCGCTCATTACCGACAAATGCGCCCCAGCGTCTGTAAGAGCAGACACAGAAACACGTCGACTTGCACGTCAAGAAGGTTCAGATGAGTGGACAACGTCAATAGAGGATTTGGCGGTGTAGGGAGCAATGCAGCGCCGCCTCGAGGCACTGCATCGTCTAGTTTCCAGCTGGGAGCGGCGTCCGAAGGGAGTCGGCAAATAGGAGCGACCGGGCTGGGGAGAGCGAGATTGTCGTCGTTGGGGCGAAGGCGAACGAGATTAGGGGCGGTTCGGCGTAGGAGAATCAGTGGCGGCATTCTCAGAGCGTGCGGCATAGCGACTAGAATGGCCACCTGGGGGGTTAGAGTAGGCAGTATATGTAGACGGGGTCGGGGAACTCCAGCGACTGCGACAGTGCCGAGAAATGTGCCCGATTCGATGGCAGTGAAAACAAGTGGGCATGTCGTCAGCAGTGCGCTATTCAGATGGGTTGCGGAAACGTGGTGGGTAAGAAGATGCGGGACGGGGCGAAATCAAAGAATCCGGGCTGGTATCTAGGCGATGGGCCGAGCAGATGGTGTGAAGACCGATGTTTTCAAACTCCTCCGTGACTGCAGGTGCGTTGGTGGGGCTGGAGTCGAAGGCAGCCGGATAGGCGGCTTCGATCTCACGCCGTATGATCCTGGTAACATCGCCAGTGTTGTTGGGACGAGGAGCCTCGGCACAGGAGGATGTCGCTGGGTTGTTGGGCAGACGTGCAAACTGCTGGTCACTACGTCGGCTTTTAGTGAGTTCCAGGCGGCGGCACTCTTTTTTAACTGCATCCACCGTCGCCACGTTGTTGAAAACGAGCAAATTGAAGGCGTCATCGGCAATGCCTTTGAGGATGTGGAAAACCATGTCTGACTCAGTCGTGTGTGCGTCAACTGCGGTACAGAGCCAAGACGTCCTGAATGCACGTGACATAGGGCTCTGTTGACGCCTGCACATAGGCGGAAAGCGCCTTCTGCGCGGCAAGTTGGTGACAGTAGGGGTTGTCGAACAAGTCTCGAAGCTTTTGCTTAAGCGAATACCAACTGGTGAGCTCATCGTCCGTGCGAAACCAAACTCGAGGTGTGCCACCGAGGTAAAAGACTACGTTGGCGAGCATGGTAGTAGGGTCCCACCGGTTATTGCGGCTGGCGTGTTCGTACAGGCTGATCCAGTCATCGACGTCTTCCCCATCTTTTCTCGAGAATAAGCCAGGATCACGGGGAGCGGGGAGAGTGATGTAGGTCGTCCAAGTGGCAGCAGGTGTTGGAGCCGGCGGAGTCGAGTTGTCGTCGTCGGGAGTCATGAAGGAAGGCTTGACGTACCGCCCACTGCGAAGCTCCATGACGAGGTACTGGGAACGTCCACCTCTACCAGATATGTTACGTAGGAAGACGCAGACTAAAAGCTATATACAAGTATATTTACAAGAAAATACGCCGCACTTGGCCAAGAGGCAACAGCCCGCGCTAGCCTCTAATCGTCGTCTTCGTCTTCACACTGCTCACCTCTTCGTGATCGCAAATACTGTTCCGTAGCAATAATAAAAGCTTGGACCCTTGCCTGTAAGAAAAATATTGCAGAAACTTTGGTTTACAGTGTGTTGAGATTGGGCACTACAGTCTTCAGCTTCTCTTCGGATGGCTGGAGATGCAGGGTATACAGGATTATAAAAAGCTATTCTTGAAATTGTTGCGTGCCATTCCCCAATTGTAACAGCTGTAAATACCTTCCATGAATTTATTCTACCAAATTTTCAATCACTGCTTATCGAACAGTTGTCGTGAAACATTTTTTGAGTTCGGCATTCAAACAAATGAAGGCCGCTACAAGGGAACATAGAAAGCAGGACCGTTATGTAGTTCGATTCGTTCAGCCACAAGGTATGCTGCGACCAGACACTGTGCATACGTGCTGGACAACTTTAACAAGTTACCAGATGAAATCTTTAACACGGCATCGAAAAGCACGCAGAAAGAATTGTTAAAGGAGCTATGGTGGAATTTGCTTCAGAACATTTTTGCTATCGTAATATTCACTTCTTCAATTTTCTCTGTCGTAAGTAGAATAACCAAATGTTATCTTGTTCTCTTTCCATTTTTTTGTCATTCATTTTTTTATTTGTTATACATGTCTGATCAATTTATGTGTTTTTTTTCCACCACGTGTATCATGTTCATAGGCACGGTCCTACAAGCCAACTGAGGCTTAGACCGGCCTGTTCGTGTCGTTTTGAATTTTTTTGGCAATAAACATTATTATTATTATTATTATTATTATTTCCGATGGTAGTCCACTCCTGTCTTCACTAAATGTACTTTAGTTAGCAAATGTGTCATCACGTCTAGAGCGTTTCCGTAAGCTAGAATTGATAAAAACGAGCCCGTCTTTGTAAACCTTTAAATTTTGAACACGGAACAGTACCTGATTCGTCCAGCATCTCAGACGGCTTCCTCTGGCCTCAACACAGTGCTGCCTGTGGTTTGGGAATACCAATACATAAGTCGAACATTGATATAACGAAGTTCTACTTGCAGCCAAAAACTTCTTTATATGGCAAGTTTCGTTAATTCGAGGTTTCAACGTTTCAGCCTTAAGCACAACTTCACCAATTCCCAGAGCATTCCTGGTGGGTTGTATCTCTTTAGTAAGCACTTATAAAGAAATACCAAGAAGGCTGCGCCATAACAGCGCGGTAATGAGCGCCAGCGCGTTCAGCGCAGATCGCGCCGAGAGCAATGCATCGCCGCGACTCACGGCGTCCGAGATTTACGTTTGTCGCGGTCTGACTGCACTTGGTGCCCGCAGCTGGCGAAAACAAAAGGGTAAAAAGATACGGATATCGGTCCTGAACAAAAAAAGTGAGATTTCCGAAGTCCCCCATTACGGCTTGCCTCATACTCATATCCTTGTTTTGGCACGTAAAACCCAATTAAATTTTTTATTTTTTTTTACAATTGCGGAAGTTTCGATTGAAGGAACTGTATTGTAGGCATTTGTATTTCAATCGCAGCACCTCTCACGTAGGGTATCATTTGTGCCAGCGTATGTGCTGACATGTGTGCGCGACGCGCTGGGCAAGATTACGAGACAGCCCTGGTTGTGAACACTGCCATACGCCTGAAACGCTGAAACGCATATTGTGCGATCGCCCAGCATATATGCTGGACCAAAGGAAGTTGGAAAGTTCCCTAGCCAGCAGTGGCTGGCAACCATTGTCGGAGGACGCTATTCTCGGGCCATGGCCGGACACTGCAACTTCAATGCAGGCAACAAAAGCGCTGTTGAAGTTTCTGTAGGACACAAAGCTAGACGAGTGGCTCTAGTAGGGTGACTGTCTAATATACATAAGCACTCACCACCTCTCTTATCATCATCACCAACCCAAGTACCTTCACTCCCCTTCCCTCTTCCCCACTGCATAGTAGCAGACTAAAGCGCACTACCTCAAGTCGACCTCTCTATCTTTCCTGTCGATAAATTCTATCTATCAATTCTATATTAAATTTTTATGCTTAAACAAGACCGCCCTTTGTGTACGGCGCTGCTCTCATGAATCTGCCTCCAAATTATAGAACATAAAAATTGACATTTTGTTTCATACCGCCTACCTTGGGTAAGCTCTTCCGCGCTCTTGCGGGGGTCAAAGGGGGGCAGGCGGAAATTTGGGGGAGGGCGGTTGCCCCCCCCCGTCACTCCCCGTGCGCCCCCCCCCCCCCTGGCGCGACGCCAGCCTATCAAACGTAATAGGGTCTAAAGCCCATCATATTCCCTCTTGTAACATAATAGCACCCGGTAACACAAAGAACTTCACATGGAGCACAAGAGACAGCGCGTCATATCGCATTTTGTTGACTTCACGCTATTGCTATTGTTTAAATTGGTTGCCATTACAAAAAGTAGCAGTAATTATTTTGTCCTTGTTACAGAACTTAAAATCTGCATTTGTGTAGTTGTTGCATATTTTTGGCATGTATGATATAACTCAATATACTGGCGTGTAAAGATTACATTAGGGTTTGTCTTATATTAGTGTCTTGATTGCTTGCTACCTTATTTATAATATTGTTTAATAATAATTTCAGCAATTTTTATTAGTTATTTTCTTTCCATACGTCTTGTCATTTCCCCCCTTTTTGAAGCGCGTGGTGTCTCTGTCAGCTTTGCAATTGTAACATGAAGGTTGTTTTTTGTTAGTTATCTTTGATTGTACCAAAGAAGTTGGTGAAGGTTCCGTGACTTTCATGCTTTATATACTGGATGTTTTCTTGAAATGAACTTCAGTTGCTAGTCACCGCCGAGTGGTGGCGCCTCCTTTTACTCTGTCCGTGTGCAGACGCGCTGTTGCAACAATGGAGTTTCGCTTTCTTGGCCATCGAATGCACAGACTCCTTAAAAAAAAACCTTGTTCCAGTTAGTAACCAGAACGTAGTAACGGTTTGTCAAAAAATTTATTGATATTCCGGCAACCATACGTAGTAACGGCATAAGTAGATGGATTAAATAATCCAACAAGCTGGTGCAGACGACTAGCACATGTACTAGCACTGGTAGCATATGCAGTAACAGTTAATCAAGCATAGATTGTAATGACACTCGTATAGCGGCGTGTGCTACCCAATTAGCCTTGGGGCTTTGTTTTTACAATTGTTACTTACGTAGCCAGAAAATAGTTAGGCGGTTTCTGTTTTATAGCCTGGTTATCAACACATATAACAAAAACGAAAACAGCATTGCCAGCCAGTTTAGTCGCATTTATAACACCATCAAAAAGACGAACGAAAGGGCCAAGCCTGACAGGAACATTAAGTTGCGTGTAATGAATTCCACGGTACATAAAGGAACCAACGATAAAAGGGAACAACGCATCGAGCAGCGCAATGCTAGGGATACTACGTGACAGGCGTCTAACAACGACGTTATATATATATATGTACCGGCGCGGCCACTGTTATGCCCCTACCACTGGCGCGCGTCGCCAAGCTTCGGCGCGCGCCGACAAGCGAACACTTGGCTTCGCGTTGGTCGGAGGAAGTGGGCGCGCAACCACTGGAGCGAAGCTCCAACGCGCGCCGAAGCTCGCTCCTCGGTTGCGACGCACTGTTGCTGGGCTATTTTATCTTCATCCGTCAAAGCCCGGCCTAACACAGCCTGCTGTAAACTAAGCTTGGAACAATAAGTTAGTGATCTGTATGCGCTTATAGATATAAAAAATACGTTTGAATAATGAATATACGCCTGCCGCAACAGTTTGTTTTTATTTTTGAAGTAACAATAGTGCACAAAATATCGACATCAGCGCTCGCGCGTCGTCTGCCTGCAAGATCGCTTTGCAAACACCTGCACGACAATGCCATACCATATCAAAAACTGTTGTACCATTTCATTTTTTGGTAGCTCATTGCACAGCCAACTATGTAAGAATTAGGCGTGTAAAGTATCACTGAAAAATCTGTGTTGGAAATATTGTCACGTAGAAGTGACGGTAAATAAATAGTACAGACTCAATCGCAACGATAGCGGCGAGCAATGTCGGCAATCGTCGAAAATCTCGTCTGCGGGTCAAGCGCGTCGATTTGCATACATCAGTCGTCGAAAGTTACAGCCTATTCGCTGTTGGCCGCGCGCCTTCCAGAAACTACTATACAATTCGTTTCGCGTATACAATCAGATTAACAGGGTTCGTTGACAACAGACAGAACCATCGATAACATTCGCGAAACTTCCGATACGTTCAGGCGCATCCTGCACCGAGCGATAACGTTTACATCTTTTAGCTGGTGAAATACGGTAACCAGATGCAGATAAAGCATCCCTGTCAATATAATTATGCTTGTTCGTGCATGAAACGAACGTGAAAAGTGGGTTCTGAGAAAACCAGCAAAAAAGTATTGAAACACCTATAGCACTCACAAAAAAAAAATCTAGAATAGCTAAAATTTATGTAATTCGTAGCTTGTCTCCGCCCGATTCCTGATTCTGTTAAATCTAGCCCATGGATCACCTCTATTATTCTGGGTTGTTTTGATGCATCAACACCACATCCGGAGGCCTTCACATTCAGTGTATTGCTACAAAACATTTTCACAGTGTAAGGGCCATGCTCTATTGTAACTGGTTTCCACATGTCAAGTTTGTCTTTCTTTACATTAGTGAAGTGACATACCGTCAGATAATACAAGCTTGAGAATTGGAGGGTTTTAATAGCGGTCTTTCGTTGCCCTTTGCCAAGTCGTACTATTGAAGCGCTTATTCGAATGTATGGGTGCAGCTCATTTGCATGGTATAAGAAATATGTAAACAGGTTATTTTCACAATTTATACACTTCGTCACCACAAAAAAAAAATTGTTTTATTGTTTTCAGCCTGCTATGATGTTTTGGCTGAGAAAGATATATTCAATTTGTTCTGCGAGGCACGCAATAATTGCTGTGCCATATTTTATTGCCCAACACTGGATACAGTAGCTAACCATTATTATTACTCAGACGAAATTAATAGCACAATGCATATGACCAGGCACATAGCATATTATTATTGCACTTCTTTAATTCACGTCCTTTTTTTAATTGACGTCCTTTTTTTAATTGCACAAAAGCTACTGCGCTGAAATAGTAATTAGTACATACTTAAAACGCACGATTTTATACTACGATAATAATAATCATTCAAATGTTTATTGTAGTGCCCAGGAACAGCTAGAGAGCCTTTGTACTGGTGCACTTAACGAGCACTATGCGAGACAAAATGTACAGAAAACATGAATTTGGTAGACAAAAAAATGCAAGATAGAGAAACAAATCAGGAAAAAAAGAAAAGGGGAAAAGTAAACGGGAGTTAATCCTACGTGATTATCTACAGATACACAAAACACAGGAAACGAACTCGGAAGTATGTTTTGGAGTCGAGTCTTATACAGCACAATCTTGCAACAAGGCCAGGCAACGAATGTGGAATGCTACCTGGTATACTGTTGCGGCAAGAACAAATGCATATGATCAAGAAGCTTTAGGGAATGCATAATGTCATGGACCACCTTATACAGGAACAAAAGGTGCGATTAAGTCTTGAATCTAGAGGTACGAGTTGAAGTATATTTGAGAAGGGTCAACTGTGTTCGCCAGAATGGCAAAAGTGGTGCTTTAAGACAGATATCAATTTATTCTATATGCGTTCAATGCGGTCAGAATTAGATTTGCTCGTTGCACCCCCTCCTACAGAGGCAAACTCTAGTAGTTGGCGGCACACAGCAGAATTTCAGAAACACAATAGGCGAGTGACAATCATGCAATATACGGCATGCAATTCCAAGAGCGTGAAGGGCATGTTGTGTAATTATCTATGTGAAGAGAAGCTTAGCATTTTGTCGAAGTACACACCAAGATCTTTCATTTCATGACCATAAGGAGTGGAGCATCACATAGGGTGTATGAAAATTTCACATAGTGCGTTTTCTGCATATTGTCAATTCGGCTTCGATGAACTTCGGTTTCTCGGACACGTCATCAGTGATGAAGGCGTCCGACCAGATCCCGAAAAGACAGCAGCTGTTGCGAGGTTCCCGACACCCACAGACAAAAAGTCAGTGCGACGTTTCTTGGGTTTATGCGCATACTACAGAAGATTTGTGGAAAACTTTTCAAACATTGCTGAGCCCCTTACAATACTGACAAGAGATGATCACCCTTTCATGTGGAAAAGCGAACAACAAGACGCCTTTGACGAGTTAAGGAAACGCCTGCAAGCTTCTCCAATCCTTGCCCATTTTGATGAGACAGCCGACACTGAAGTTCAACCGATGCGAGTAACGTCGGCCTCGGTGCGATACTAGTGCAGTGGAATAACGGCCAGGAGAAAGTAATTGCTTATGCCAGCCGTAAGCTCTCGAAAGCAGAGGCAAACTACTCCGCAACCGAGAAAGAGTGCCTTGCAGTCATTTGGGCAATATGTAAATTTCGGCCCTACCTCTATGGTAGACCATTCAGAGCAGTCAGCGATCACCATTCGCTTTGCTGGCTGGCGAATCTCAAGGATCCATCCGGACGACTAGCAAGATGGAGCCTTAGGCTTCAAGAGTATGACATTACTGTCGTATACCGATCCGGGAGGAAACACAGCGATGCCGACTGCTTGTCACGCGCACCCGTCGAGACAACTGTGTCAGAAGAAGAGGATTTCTCGTTCCTTGGCATTGTTGACGCGTCACAAATTGCTCAACAACAACGAGATGACCCGGAATTGCTTCCACTTATACAGCGCCTGGAGGGACTGGACGTTCAACTGCCGCGTATTTTCTCTAGGGGGCTTTCCTCGTTCTGTCTGCGAGGAAGTGTCCTCTACAAGAGAAACTTCGAGAACAGCGAGACAAAGTTTTTACTTGTCGTACCCACATCTATGCGAGAAGAAGTTTTGCATGCATGTCACGATGAGCCGACGTCTGGACACATGGGCGTGAGCCGTACAGTTGCTAGGATTCGTCTGAAATACTACTGGCCCAAGTTATTAGCCTCAGTGCAGCACTACGTCAAGACTTGTCGCGAGTGTCAAAGGCGCAAGACTCCATCCGTAAAACCGGCCGGCCTCCTCCAGCCAATAGAGCCACCAAAAGCCCCATTCCAACAAGTCGGTACGGACCTCCTTGGACCCTTCCCAACATCATCTTTAGGCAAAAAGTGGATAGTTGTGGCCACGGACTACCTGACCCGTTACGCAGAAACTGATTCCCTGTACAATGCAACGGCTGTCGAAGTTGCAAAATTCTTTGTCCACAATATCGTGCTCAGGCATGGCGCTCCCGCAGTTGTTATTACCGATCGTGGAACGGCCTTTACTGCGGACCTAATGAAATGCTTGTTGCAAATGACACATACTGATCATAGGAAAACTACGGCGTACCACCCTCAGACAAACGGTTTAACTGAACGCCTTAACAGAACACTGACCGACATGCTTTCGATGTATGTCGACGTTGAACATAGGCTGTGGGACGAAATTTTGCCATACATCACCTTCGCATATAATACGGCCGTTCAGGAAACAACACGAGTCACCCCGTTTGAACTTGTATTCGGCCGAGCAGTAACCACAACTTTGGATGCTATGTTGCCGTTAGATGAAGAAAACCATAACTCATCTGACCTAGATGATTTCTTGCAACGAGCCGAGGAGGCACGACAGATGGCAAGGTACCGAATACGCCGCCACCAACGCATCGACTCCAGCCGGTACAACCAGCGCCGTAGTGAAGATCATTACCAGCCCGGTGACAAGGTGTGGGTATGGACCCCAGTGCGACGCCGTGGACTATCTGAAAAGCTTCTGTGCCGATACTTCGGCCCTTACGAAATACTTCGTCGTATAAGCGACGTCACTTACGAAGTGAAATCCGCTGGACACGGGAGCCCAAGACGGCGCAACTCCACGGAAGTTGTGCATGTTGTCCGCATGAAACCCTACCAGGAGAGGTCATGAACAACAACAACAAAAAAAAAGTGAGAGCCCACAGGAACCCCTACTTCCTCTCACGCATCGGGTCGATGCGGCAAGGAGGGGGATAATGCCACGACAAACTTGGTGACATTCAAGTTGCGCGCCCTTTGCATTGGGCACTGTGCACGCCGTACAGTGGTGTTGTTCAGCAACAACAGGAAGCGATCTTCGTGGCACGGGCAGCCAGTTGGACCCGGCTCGCATGCGGCACGCGCACGAGGTGTCACGCGAGAAGAAGAGGAAGACGGTTCGAGCCCAGTTTGAGAACGCGACTGCCGCGGATTCCTGCACGACCGCAGTGACTTTTACTTGTGGGCACAAGTTCGCCTTTAATAAATATCCTTGTTTTACTAACATCGTTACAATATAACTTAATGCCATAGTATTGGAAGCATCTAGGAGTACTTATTGTTTCTGCACCAGTTTGAGAGTGAAAAAATGTCTTTTTGGTAGTCGATGCAGTGGTGAACACTGTTCACAATCTAAAATAGTTTCAAGTTGTCGGCACACAAAGTCATGCTGTTCATTTATTAAAATGCTCTTAGCACTAACAGAAAGCAAGGAATCCAATATCGATTCAAACACTTTTGACGCACTGCAGAGGATAGATATAGGTCGGCAGTTAGTAACTGCACATCTAGCACCTGATTTGTGCATGGGCAATGTCCATGCTACCTTCCGAGTGCTAGAAAAGGTACTTAACTTTAGGGATATATTGAAGACGTTTGTGAGAACAGGTAACAAGTATGCTTCCATACGTCTTAACCCTTTCAGATGCCACTTTATCCCGTTGATTGAAAAGTTGCTTTCACCCAATCTCTTGCATTTTCAGAATCGCAGAAAGTGTACAGCTGCAGAAGATATTAAGCATTTTCTATTGTTTAGCGAATTTGGTCAAGTTTACAAAATTTCAACTCCATGCGAAAACTCACTACAGGAACACAAAATATGAGAACATGTACTATTTCGTGTTTTGAAAAGCTTGAAAAGCACTTATCCAGCCACTTGAAAATTATGCCTGATGCATGATATTGTAAAAAACAATGAAAGAAGTGAACCCGCTACATGCAACATACTGACACAGAGTAAAAACACCTACCTTCCCACTCATTTTGCTAAAACATTCTGCACTTTATTCAAAATTGTAGCACAGTTCCAATAATAAATGCTTCAAGATGTATGAAACACATTTTAAATACCATTACTTTCATCAGTGCTTTTGCTATTGATGCACTCTCCTGCTGTGCACAATTGTGTAGACAGCGTCTCAAAGGGTTAAACTCTGCGGAAGAAATACCATCAACACCACCAGAAAGGGAAGGTTTAAGGCACTTCATACACTTGAAAACAAGGTTTTCATTGACTGATAGCGTACACACTGTGCCAGACTGAGAAGGAAGGTGACTTGAAGCATATTTCACACCATATAGCAAACGGAAATGTTCTGCAAAGGCATCAGCAATGTTCGAGGCAACACCACCATTTTGATGAAGAAGACGCACATCTTTGGCACTCTTTTTAGAACAGTGAAAGTGCACAAAGCTCCAGAAATATTTTGAATTATGTGTCACGCTGGCTTCAACACAATCAATGTGGTCGTAGTGATGATTCTAATAATAATAATAATAATAATAATCTTTGTGGGAACTTGGCACTCTAGACTAAAACAATGCTGATGCCTGTATGTTAGAGCATCTGATAACCAGCCATCTAGAGAGCAGGAATTTGCAGGATGCAGACGACACCTCTTTCCCCTCCACGTGCACACACACGCACACGCACACACACACACACACTTGCTCAATAACAGCACGGCACACACACACACATTCAACGGGTGCACAACACACAGGAGTGCCAATTCAGTCTGGTTCCAAGGAAGGAGAGTCAAAATGGCCAAGGGGGGTGAAGAGAAAGCTCTGTATGCCAGAAATAATCATGGAGTTGTGGTGTCGGGCCATAGAGGCACGGTGAGGGCTCGGGCTGTGCTGACCACTTGTTCAGACGAACTGAAGAAAGATTAGTGCTGTTCAGAGAGCCGTCAAGCACCCTGTAGTATAGACTAGTGCAATGTTGCGCTGGTATTGCAGGGTGTGCTACATGAGGGGTTTGAGGCAATCCTCGTAGGCTGGCATGAGCTTGCGAGAACCGAAAAGACGAGAGTAGAGGGTGCGTGTTGTCCGGCGCTGCACAAGCTTAAGTTTGTTAGCATCCCGAGTTTGGTACGGGAACTATACTGATGAGTAGTACTCCAGTCGTGACTGAAGGATAGAAGCGTAGAGTGCTCGGAAAACCTTACGTCATCAGGGAAGGGAGACACGGGAAACAAACCCAAGAATGGGCCGATGCTTAGATACAGTGCTGGTGACATATGCGGAAAAATTGAGAGAAGAGCTAAATGTTACACCCAGAATGGGAAGGGCCTGAACCGTCCTTATAGAGGTGCCTCCATGGAAGTAGGTTGGACGTGCAGCAGTTTTGTTGTGGCTGATACGCATGGCAGCACTTTTCGCAGTGCTACTACAATGTTTGTTATTGTAGGCCCAGTCGTTAACCTTTACGGAATGTATTTATTGCAAGCACATATGCTGTGCATCGGCATATTGTTGTTGTGGAAGTGTTAACTTGTTAATCAAACACATTCTGCGCAGATGCATTAGTAACTTAGTTTTGAGTAGATCTTTGTCCTGACTACAATTTATAGTATCGCAGCAAGAAACATTTTAGTAGAAGCTGAAGGGATTCCAGCAGTTTAAGCATACCGACTGCACTCACACAATGCACTCACACCAGCTACACTTCCCATCAACAAAAAGTGAGATAAAAGATCAATTACACTTTCACTGACTCAGTACTTGCTGCTTCTGAAGCAGGAATCGAAGCAATCATGGTATACGCTGCTACATGCATAGGTCTTGCATGATGCAGGTCCTGCTATGCACTGCAGACTGGGCACACGTTGCAAACAGATTTCTTTTTGCAGTGCTCAAGTATAAGGACACACTGAATCAAACATGACTGCGTTGTCGCGTATGCTTCAGTGCGTCAGTGTTCTTGATTGCTACACGAGCGATTTATCTCCAACTAGCCTAAAAGACGGATGCACTTGCAAGAAGTGAGTGAAGGAGCACTGTGAACTTGTACTGAACTGGATTCACACGCCGAATAGAAGAGCGCAGTGTCAGCTGAAACGGGCGGCACGGCTGATAATGTAAGTACTTCCCATAGTTCGGCTACTAGTGTCTTTCGCTTTCGGAAGTTATCTTTGCCACTGGAAACAGCGCAGAACTTGCCCGTTAAACTTGCGTCACCCGACACCACACGAAACACGCCGTGGTTGACCACCCCAAGTTCCACACGGTTCATTCACCACATCACACATCACACGACGTCAGGAGTACCATATTTTAAATCACTGCAGCACCAAACAAACAGCTGGGTTCCTTCACTCGCCAGTTGTCAACTCGATGGCCGCGCTAGGCCTACGCGTAACGTAAACAACATCGGCGATAGGCGAGTGCTGATTATCCAGACTTCGGAACTCGTAAACATGTTTCCATTCGTTTTGAGCACAACAAAATACACATACAACAATCACAGACGTTGCGGCAATCGTGATTCGGTTGGCTGTTTTAGCCGACGATCGTACCGAGCCCGGCGGAACCCAGTGGGCAGGTTGGATTAGTCGGCGTCGTTCGAAGTCGCTTCGGATCCACGTCGCGCTGCCACAACCCAGGGTCGTCGGTCGGTCGGTCGTGTCGTTGTCGGTCTACTATTACAACACTGTCTTTCAGGAGCACTGTCGCGCTCGTCGTGCGTCCAAAGTACTCGGACGATCGTTCGTGCCGGCGCCTTCGCACGGTCTGCCATCATAGGCATAGCAGCCGGAGGATTCGCAGCCTCCGATTGGTTGACGCTTGCGACGCGTCGCAGCCTCTCATTGGTGCACGCCGGCGCAGCGTCGCCTCGCGTCGGCAAACTTCTAGCATCGGCAGTGGACATAATCGCTGCGCGTCGTCACGCTTCGCTGTGTTTCCGACCGACGCTTTTGACGCTTCGGTGCGTGCCGAAGCTTTCCGACGCGTGCCAGTGGTTGGGGCATTAGAGGTAACACGGCGCGCGTGGCCTAAAGCGTGGCCGCGCGCGCAATCAGCAAGCGCAATCAGCGCCAGAGGCGGAGTTAGCTGCGCATCGTCAGCTACGTTTCCTCCCACTTCGCCGCACGCGCTCTGGTACAAATGACTGTGGCCAGGGCGCTCGAAAAGAAGTAGTTGAACTGAGTTATCTGGGCGCGCCGTTCATGCTGCACCCAGTATCCGGCTTCGAGTTTTAGGCGTTCGTTCTCGTCGCATTCACCTCACAGTTATCGCGTCGTTCTGTCACCATAGTCTCGATCAGCGTATCTGAATGGCTACGGGTTTCAATTTCTGCACCGAAAGGCATCGTACGAGTGTTCAAGCGCGACTAGATCAGTGTTTCAATAAAAATGACATTAAGTTTGCCGCTGAAATTCCCTTCGTCATTGGCCCAGACATTGCAACCTGCATTGCCCCCTTGTTAAGGTGACTCATGTTGGTCTCGCAGAATTGCTGCCTCGATTGTCTCGGAAAGGAAGGAGACGTTCATCTAAGCTTCATTTGCAGTCGTGGTCTGGGCTTCTTCGTATTTACCATATAATAAATCTGAAGCACAGATTTATAAATATGCTTTGTTGGTCGTGTGGTTTTTTACTTCCTTAACATACGAATTCTGAAACCGGCCTTCTGGGACAAAAGGCACCTTTTAGAAGTAACAGGCGCTGTTAAAAGTTCAGGCGTACAGTATACCTGCGTGCTTTGATAACCGATTTAGAATCCTACCTGTTGACATACAATTACTACAGGGTTTGCGTAGTCCAAAGCGCGCGCGCAATCTAGGTTTCCCGGCGAAACGGGAGGAAACGTAGCAGACGAGGGGCAGCTAACTCCGCCTCTGGCACTGATTGCGCTTGCGCCGCAATTCTTTCTGCGGCGCCCGTCGTGGCGCTCCGCGGAGCGTGGCCACCCCCTCCGTGTTACCTTTAACCGTGGCCGCGCCTGTACATACTATGTAGCAGTATGTCTTAGCCGCATACATTGTTCCTGTGAGCACGTAATTGTTGGCTGAAGAAAAAATCTTATGACCCTAAATTTGTATAACGCAGCGTTTCCGCATATTTGTATCCCGAGGTAGCACATGAGTATCAATTACATAGGTATGGAAACTATACTTCATCTAAATGTCGCATTAAGACCGCCACTAAATAGCATAATAGAATATACGGTAAGTCAAGGTACTACTAACTTCAACTCCATGCGTAGGTGAATGAGTTGCTTTAGTAATTAGCTAGTAAAATGTCAATAACTGTCTGTTAACGGGTCGCTGAAACGGTTCGGAGAAATTTTGTATGCGCGCAGAGTACAGCTACAGTAGAACATCTGTGCGACAACTTGTGTGAAATGTCTCATATTGAAAGAGCTACGGAGAATTACAGGTTACCCTCCTCCATAGCCGTGCTTTTTCTCCTCAACTCGTTCGCCGAGTGATCGAGGCTACGTTCCGCTTTCACTGGCTCTGCGTCATGATGGGACGGCGTGTTGTCTGCTTCCGATTGTCTTGCAGCCAGTGTGCGAAGCCTTTCCAACCTCTCCGCCAGCCGCCTGGCAGTTGAACCCATACGAGAGCTATCGAAGCAGCATGCGCTGCGAGTATTCTGTCGCAGCACCGAGACTGTCCGGTATTCCGCTAACCACAGGCGACCTGAGCGTTTTGACAAATGGGTGGAGCCGTAAACTAAAGCACCCCCCCCATACTACTATTGCTGTAATGAAGGAGCTTTAGTGTATACGCACAGTAGACGTATGTGAGCGGCCTGATCGGTCTGCACGGTCCAGCCACCTGGTGGCGCGGGGCTTAACCAGCCAAGCAAAGAGCTAGTTGATGTAATCAAGTGTAAAAGATTTTAAACATTTAAAAAAACGTGTTCACGATTAGGCACCTACCAAAAATTTACACCACCAGCCCCAAAGTAGAATACACTTCGTTGCTGCTACATTAGCTCTTTGTTTGGTTGAGCTTGGTGCCGCCAGGTGGCTGCAGCGTGCTGCCCGTTCACATTTGCGCCTCCGCTCATCTCGTAAAACGCCCAGGCTCAGTCCGCTTGCGCTTGCGTGTACCCCTATACAAGAAACGTGAATAGTAATCCTTCGGCGTGAAACCGACAACCGGCGCGGCAGCCACTCCGCTCGCGTGTTTGCCTTGCAGAGGGACGTGATGTCACAGCTTGACATGTCGCCGATCGCTACGTTTATAGCCTACAACGCAAGGGCGAACTATGGTACTCGCGAAAACACAGATCGAGACCAACACAGACCACGAAGCTACCGTCTACACAGAGCACCTAGTAACACAAGCAGACGACACTTGCTGTGTGCCGGAAGTGCTTGAGTGTAGTATTAAATTGGCCTTGTGCATTCTCTTTCTTTTAGTTTATTTTGATAGAAACAAATTAACTAGCATTCCAACTATTACAAGCAAAAACTGTTCACCATGAAGTTGGACAAATTATCGATCACGTGTCCTCTGCGCAGCCAATCGGACACCTCGCCCTACTGGCGTCATATGGTCACCTCACGTCACTTGGTCAGGGGCGGCTGAAAGGTCAGGCGAGAGGTGTGCTGTGATTGGTAGCGATGTACGTTTTTAAAACCGTATAATAAATTACACGCTATACGCGGAGCGCTTAAAGCGTCACTTAATGATCAGAAGGGCCAACCCTAACGACTTAATACGTCTGTACAAGATCGTCAAAATCGTTTCAGGGTCCCTATAAACATGCTGACTGCTTGGTAAAAAACGGCATTTATAAATTTTGAATTATCGATTATATAAACAACTAGTAAAGAAATAGTAATGCGTGGTAAAGTTAATAACTGCGCCTGTTACTAGAGCTTTCGTAACATTTTTATTTGCTCACAGTGCATAATGCACCACTATAGTATCGTCTTCAAAGGATGCAATGACGGCAGCTGCAGTCGAGCTCTAGTACCCGCCGCGGTGGCTAATCGGGTATGGCGTTGCGTTTCTAAGCACGAGATAGCGGGTTCTATTGTTCGCTGAGGCGGCTTCACTTTGACGGGGGCCAAATGCAAACACGCTCGTCTACTCCCAGGTGAAAATTCGCAACTGGGATGCTACGGGTCCCAGTTCTAATGGTTTATTAGCCAATTCCCAGCAGGTAGTGGGACCAGCAGGTAGTGGGACCAGTAGCTAGTGGGACCAGTAGCTACTGGGACCAGTAGATACTGGGACCAGTAGATAGTGGGACCAGTAGATAGTGGGACCAGTAGCTACTGGAACCAGTAGGCACTGGAACCAGTAGGTACGTATGCCGAGCTGTTAGTGCCAAGCTGGCCGCAGCAGCCAACTGGCCACAGGCCTCAATATATCAAGAGATGCATAATCGACAATGTCGGACAGCTTGCCAGGTTTTATTGCAATTTGAGCCGGCGCTTTGATCTTAAGACATCCTGGATCTTCTCCGACAGCAGGCGGCCCAGGTTCAGGAGTGTTGATTCCACGTCTATGTTCTTTTCTGCACCCCAGTGCTTCAGTGTGGCTGTGAAAAGAGCAAATGTAGAAACAGAAACAGATTAAAAAGCTCCAGTGACAGCTGCCACAGCACAACTCGGAAGAAGCTTGAATGGAAGCTGCAATTAAGCTAGTGTATGTGAATTAAACCACTGGCACTGATTGTGGCAGCCGTCAATACATTGCAACTTGGCAACAGTTCGACGTTTTCTAAACATTTTTTTCATCAATTCACCTGCAACAACAGCAACCTTCACGGCTGTTAGTGGCTCTTTAGCCAAGTCGCCCAGGCATTTTTTCCGTGGCGCCACCATCCCTGTGACGCTCTTCTTTTCTAAAACATCCTTCCCCCACACAGCTTCAGCCGTGTCCTTCACGACAAGCGTTGGCTTGAGATTGCGCATGATGTTGAAGGCAGCTTCAAACCGCACAACAACTCCCTTGGCAAGGTGGAACTGCGAGAAAAAGCAATATAATACATACAAAGTCATAATGAGGCAGCAGACCATGAGGAAAGTGAAAGAAAATATAAAATAATAGAAGGCTTCGGCTTTCTGCCTAAGGTCAAAGGTGTACCTAGCTGGAATTGTGGTAATGGCTTATAGACTAATCTGCTTATACTTACTTATACTTACTGCTAACTTATCGTCCAAGTACGATAAGTTAGCAACTGCTGTTGCGTTGCTGATTTGGCCTGCAAAATAAAGGTCACTTGATTACGTTTTGTTTTTGTTGCATTCTGCAAATTAGTGCAATGAAGTAATGTCAGTCCTATTAATACAATTTTGGCCTGTGCCAAAATTGTAATTGGCCAATAAAAAGAAAAATTGCTTTCTAGATAGAAACACCAGGTGAACACCTACTGGCATTTCCATTTAAGAAGTAATTTTCAGCTTCTTTGCTCAATTTATTCGCTTGAAAAAGCTATAGTTATGCAATATGTTGTGTCTTGATTTGATCAGCACAGAAAATTGTGTCCCTGATTTTGCTTTTAGCACTGTGAACACTTTTACAAATAAGTAAATAGCACCATAATAGGTGGCTGCTCATTGCATGAGAATATGCATTCACCACGTGTTCCCAGCAACACGGATAAATGTTAACTAAAATGTGACAAGGCGTTTAAGGTTCATGTACTGTGGACATCCAAAACTGCAAAAGGCAAACGAGAAAACATGGAAGTGCATGGATGGGTACTGACAATGTCTGACCCTTAGCAAGAACCTTTATTAATGATAATAGAATGGCAACCAGTGCTTCACCTGACTGTATCACATGTTATATTTATTTACCAAGGTCTCAGCTTCTCAGCTTTAGCAATGTTGATAGCCAACGAGGAAGCCCAACTCTAAGTAACATGGTGGTACATGATGAAAGTGAACAGAGACTAACACATGTTGCTTTAGCTGGGCACAAATGTGAGAATGCAGAGGAAGCGCAGCTGTTGCCGCATTAGTATTCAAGAGGGTGCACGCTGACTGAGGTCGTCATTTAAATTAAAATGTACAAAAATTGCCTTCCATTTAGTTTTTGCTCTATTTAACTGAGTATACTGAACCCTATTAGGCATGCTTCATAGGCCAGAACAAGGATAAGCATAATTGGTGGTGCAGGCAACATTGTCTGCGGCGAAGCACTGGGAGCCGTGGATCCAGGGGAACCTAAACAGAGAGCCAAACGTGGTTTAGAAAAGCACATGAAATAATTGGTTCTTATTCACCCTGCCTTTAGATGTGCCAGCCAGCGAAGGAAAAGAGACTCACCACAAGCCAACTCGTCACCCAGCGAGATTTCTGCAGTAAAACCAAATGTAATACAAGGTAAATTTTCAGACATGTTATATCAGTGCTCTCAGCAGCAATATTTCTTAACTTTGGCTGCAGCTCTGCTCCATGATCTCACATGTTAAGAATGCATACACAGCTAGGTGAAACGATTGCCAAGTGATTATACAGTTTACAGCTAGTACCAACAAATGTAGGATGTAAGTAACAAAAGGTCAAACCTCTGTCACTGCTGCTCTTTTCTACTTCCTTGGGGATTTCGGCAGCAGCTTCGAGTCTGCCCACTTTTACGGATGAGGCTGAAAGGCATAAATTTTTGTAGAATCAGCACTTCTCTCAAGGAGCAACTGCCCTGCATAGCGGTATGTGCTAAACACCAGTAACAGAGAAAATTACCACATACTTCTAAGTATGCATGGTAATAATTCAAATGGCCATATACATTCACTTCATTAGAAGTAATAATAAAATATTAAACCTTTGCTGCTGCTGCAGCCTTGAAAGAGCTGCTGGGGAAGTGTGCCTTCCACTATAAGAAAAGCAGTTAAAGGGTAAGCAATAGTGCGCCGCTGCCGCATCTCAGGGCACTTATTTAACGAATTAGTAATAAAATATGTCACACTTAACTGAAAAATTTTACTCTCCAGGCACTTCTCTAGAGAAGTGACTCGATCCCTGAGAAAATATCTCTCTTCCTTGTACTGCATGGCCCTCGCCTTCCATACCTGCGCTTTTTCTTGCGCTGCCTTCAGCTCACTCAGCGCGCACAATGAATCAGAGTCGCTGTCTGAGCTCCCCGACTCGATCACAGTGCGGGCCCGCTTGCGCTGCAGTCAATAAAGTGGGTCATTGATTACCCTAGCAGCGCACAGTTCTCAACTTTTTGAGCCTAGCGTGAGTTCATTCACGTGACTTACATGTTGGCGAGTGCGCGCAACTTTGTCTTGGCGGCGATGCGCCACTTGCTGCAAATTCGCATGGGCGTCTTCCAGGGTCTTGTTTATGATGCTGTCGTACATCGCATCCCTTCCAGTCTCCCGGTTTTTTTCTGTGTCTATGAAGTATAAACAATTCACGTGAACTCTGTCAATGTGAAAAATTAGACACACAAAATGTTTTGGTAAAATTAGGACTATCGTGTGCATCATTGTTTTCACACATATTTCTGATAAGCACTAACTATACCGCAGTACTGCAGATTTATATGGCAGACACTAACCTTTTTCTGCACTTTCTTTCTTTGCGTTGTACACTCGGCCGTCTCGGCCCCTTCGTCCGAGCTGCTGTTGAGGTCCGGCCGAATCTTTGGCTTTTGCAGCCTTTTAGTGTCCATTCTTCGACGGACCTCGGCTTCGGTTTTTAAAGAATGCATGGTAACGGTAATAATGATTAACAAGAACTCACAATGGATCCAAAGCACATACTTGCCAGCATCAGGACTTGGGCGTTGTAGTAGTCGGTGTTTTTACCGTCTACCGGGTCCCGCCAAAATACTGAATAAACAGTTAATTTATCAAAATCTAAATCGTTCTTCGGCCTAAAATTTTTTATGTCCGAAGCAGGAATCACATGAAGCTTTCCATCAAAATCGCTAGTGTATCTTACGACGGCAAACATCCTTAAAGCTAGTGCAAACCACGACCGGTGCAAACGCACGCAGAACTCAAGGCATAGTTGTCACGTGGGTCTCACCGAAAGCTTGCCCAGATCGGATTGGATTGCATTGGATTTAAGCGCTCGGTAAAGTAAAATAAATTGTAATAAATATAAATGTCTAAATATATAAAAGTGACAAAACAAATGTTAGAGTAACAAAAATCCTTACATGCCAATAAAAGTAACAAATATTAGTGGAGTTGTTTTAACAAAGATATTTCTTTTCGCAACTACCATCCAATGCGATCCAGTCCGATCCAATCATCCAGCTCCCGCTGTTGTGTTTGCCGTGTTGGCCAGTTGGCCATTGCTAGCTCAGTTTTTCGCGGCCATGGGTCCTCAGAAGCAGTATTTAGGGCCCATGAACAATGCTCACGGCCTTCCGAGATCCACGAGAACGTATCTTCATAGACGTACAATGTCACAGTGCGATTCCTATCAAGCCATGTTGCAAGACAACGATGGAAACGGTGATACGGGGTCGGCGCCAGGTATGCCGTGTACCGACAGTGACTCGGACATTGAGCAAATGATGCAGGACGATAGCTTTGAACCTGAGAACGACTCCAGACATCCTGAGGCGCAAGTGCCCATCGAAAGTGATAGTGAAGTACCACCGGCACAGACTGAGGACGTCGATGAAACATCTGCTAACGACTTGCTGGTACTGGCACTGAACTTTTCACTGGAGTTCGGCTTGTCGTGGAAGGCAGTTGAAGCCCTGTAGAAGCTTATCGCGCACATACTTGATAGGCACGACATTCCGGCGTCAAAGTACCTGTTCAAAAAACACGTAGGAGCCAATATCCGCGATGCCCGGTTCCATTTTTACTGTGCACCTTGCATGACTTTACTGGCGGAAACATCGGGCGATCTGCAAGAACACAATAGTCTGCAGGTGAGCTGCTCCGTCTGTAAAAGAAAATATAGCGGGCGGAATTTGGTGCTAGACGGTCACTTTTTTATCGCCTTGCCTATTGTGCAGCAACTTTCTTCGCTGCTCTCCGAGAAACCCATCGCAAATGCGCTGGTTAAAAGGCTGCAGTCCATTGACCAAGTACAGGCCGGCAGAGACATGAACGAAGTGTCTGACATTACGGATGGTTCCCTGTACAGAGAGCTGAGACATAAATTGAAAAGGCATGACCTGACACTCACTTTCAATGCTGACGGCAGCCCAGTTTTTAAATCGTCGAAGTTTTCTATTTGGGCCGATACAGCTGACTGTCAATGAGCTGCCACCGAAGATGCGGCACAAAAATGTCGTCGTGAGTGCCTTATGGTACGGTCAGTCACACCCCAACATGACTCTGCTTCTCAACAGCTTTGTCCAGCAAATGAGGGACCTTGCCACTGGTGGTGTGACGTGGATGGCTGGCACTGATATAGTTCATTCTGGGGTGAGTAGAATTATTTACGTAACTGTTTTCACTCATGGCAATTTGCACAATTGCTGCTTTGTTAACCTACAAGTAGCTAATGTCAGACCTGCATGTCATCGGAACTACTGTTTGAAACAGATACCTAAGTTTGTATGCCTACTAAGAAAGGATATGTGACAAATTTAAAATGGCATAAATGATTTCCCTGCTTTACAGGCCTGAAGCTTCTAGAGTAGGAGCTTGACCAATTGTGTTTTAAAAATATAATGTCTGTTTTAAGACAAAAACAACAGTCAATATGATAACATATGTGCTTGCTGCAGGTGTACTGCCTCAGCTGTTGTGCTGACGCTCCCGCTCGAGCATCACTTCAGAACTTCACCCAGCACAATGGGTATTACGGTTGCGGGTGGTGCCTGCACGGTGGAAAGACCGTGCATGGTGAGCACAGCTGGTGACAAATCTTGCCATTTTATGATTAGCTATTCATATTTAGGTGTAGCTCTCACTTGCCTTATAGCCACTTTCAGGCTTCTTATAATGAACAAAGGATATATGCAGATGGATAGTTTAAATGTATTATTGTATTACTTCTCACAATTGATTCTTACTCCGAATATACCTCTACAATACATAATCACGCGTGAACGTTGGAAAATAAACCCTATGTTAGTTGGAATCCACAATAATCACGTTTAATGTTGTTGGCCATTCACTGCACTGGTTTAGTAACTATGGTATTGTGCTGCCGAGTATGAGGTGGCAGATTCAATTCTCAGTTGTAGTAGCAGCGTTCCGGTGAGGGCAGAAAACAAAAATGCTCATTTACAGTGGTTTGGGTGCATGTTAAAAAAAAGAAGCTCAGCTTATCAGAACTAATCTGAGCTGTCCACTGCAGAGTCCCTCATAAACCAGTATGCAATTTCACTTGTTAAATCCCATAATTTTATTTAACTGTACAGGCAAGACCTTTCATGTTCCATTTGCACTCTTCTTGCTTTGTCAAACAGGAACTGTCAAGTATCCTATGGATATGAACGTCAGGGATGAAAGAAATGCAGAAAATGCTAAGAAACACACGGAGAAGGCATCTTTTCTGCACCAAGTACACAAAGGTGTAAAAGGCCCATCTCCTCTCATCAACCTGCCGTACTTTGATGTAATTTGGGGCTTCACCCCAGATTACATGCATTGTGTCCTGTTGGGGGTATCACGGCATTTTACAGAGCTTTGGCTGTCTGCTGTGAATCAGCCATATTACATTGGCTCACCACAAGTTCTTTCAATCATTGATGAGCGCTTATGTGCAACAAAGCCCCATCTTTGTGTGTCGCGTCTCCCTCGGTCTCTTTCAGTACGAATGTATTGGAAAGCATCTGAATGGCAGCAGTGGTTGTTGTACTTTTCATTACCATGCCTTGAGGGACTTTTGCCAGCACAGTTTTTTAAGCATTTTTCACTTCTTGTACAAGGCATTGCACTGCTGTTGCAAGGCACAGTGAGCAAAGACAACATTACTACTAGTACAAACTGCCTTGTACGGTTTGTTGTTGACGTGCAGTTTTTATATGGTGAAAACCACATGACCAACAATGTGCACCAGCTACTGCACATCCCGAAGAGTGTTGTCCTACAAGGTCCCCTTTGGGCACACTCTTGCTTCAGTTTTGAGTCCCACATTGGTCACCTTAAAGAGTTAGTGATGTCAGCCAAAGGTGTGCCTATTCAAATTGTTGAAAGCAACATGATGGCCAGCAACTATAAGAGATTGAGTGCACAAGCCAGTCCACATACTTTGCAATTGCCTAGCCACTATAGTAACGATGCTGTTCTTGTGAGCAAGCCACGAAGTGTGTCAGAGCCATTGCTCAGCTTTATTCGCAAACATCTTTGCAACATTATCTGTGGCCCTGTTGTGGAGCATGACCGAGTCATTGTAGCCGGGAACATGTTCCACAGTGAGCAGTACTCAAGGCCAAACAAAACAGACAGCACTGCTTTTGTGACAGGCCAAGGAAAATGCCTCAAAATCAAACACATTGTTTCATTCAATGATGTGAGTGGCTGTGTAAAAATATTTATTGCGTCACGTAGGTTCTTTTCTGAGTGTGCCTATAGTTCAAATCATGTAATGGAATCTCGGAGAGCAGAGCAGGAAATTTTATTTGAATTATCAGCAGATGTTAGCCCATGCTTTTACATGGAATGTGGCGGGAAAATATTTTTTGTAAGGCTAGCACAGAAAACACTGCTGGCGAGCTGAGCTGAGTGCATGGATCAATTTAAATGTAGACGCCTTCCTAGCAATTTTTTCTTTTAAATTTTCATACTATAGGGAGCTTTTCTGGAGCTAGCTTACAATTAGCACAAAACTTTCGGTTAGAAATTCAAGGAGGGCTTTTACAGTTGCTAACTAAAATGTGCTGGGAGAGTATGGTGGTCATGAAAAGAATGTAGTTTATATTAATAAAAGCATGTCCATTGCACAGTTTTGTTTAAAAGTCATGACCTCGACAGATTGGAAAATTCATGTAAAATATTTTTCATGGCATTCTGGCATTACCGCTGCTGCTGTATTGGATGCCATTGGTAGCATTGTGCTTTGCATTGCACTTAATTGGGTTCCACAAAAATTGGTACCTGCTCCCTTTCAACAATCAAATGTAAAAGCTCATTTATAGCATTTGCTACACGTGTGGAATGTTGTAGAGACAACTTCCATTTTAATAACATTGTGCACAGGGTGTTTATGGCTGTCCAATAGCTAAGTAGAAAAACACATTGTACATTTACAACTTTATGGTTGGTAGATGTCACTTTTGTTCACTTTTAGCTGTGTTGTGTAGAGTACCTAAATTAAGAATTATGGCAACTATGAGATTGTATTCCTTACAGCTGCATATCTAAATTTATAATGTTGGTCAGTTTGAACTTGGGGAGCTTATTACATGCAGTACAAAGTATTGCCAGTAAATAGTGAAGTTTGTTTGCTTACAATGGTAAATGTTTACAGAAAGTGCTCTTGAAATCTTACTATGCCGTTCGAGAAAAACCTGCATGAAATGTCTTTGTAATGAATTTTTGTTATTGTAACTGGCGCGGTTCTTCAGTTTTCCTTGTTTTTTCCTATATCTGTTTCAGAGAGTATTTTGAATTATATTTACATATTTCTATGTAACCAGTTTATGGCTAACCTGCTTTGCTTGAGTATGTGGCCTTAATATAGTATGTGTGTGTATAGATGAGCACATATGTAGGTGTGTGTTGGTGACTTTCCTGGTCACTCTTTCAATGACCTCAAAAGTGACATTAGAATTTGGCTTTCATTCTCTAACCACGTCTGGGCAATTTGCAAGTCCTATCTTATTTATAAGGTACACACCCGCCTTGGGTATGAATGAAAGTGCTGGCAAGCTTACGTGCTTGCCTTCTGATTGGAACACTGTTGTTGTAAGTTGAAAGGAAATTCCTCTTAACTATGGCATTTCCCATCTATTCTTTGTGCTGACATGCCTGTTTTATTCGAATGTCTTTACGCTGTTTTGAACCGCTATTATGTTGCATGCCCTTAGCATTGAAGGTTTGTAGTAAAAATGGCTTCTAATTATCTTAAAGGGACACTGAAACAATTTTGCACAAACGTACCGCGTCGTTAGAGTAGGTCCTTGTGATCATTAATTGACGCATCTCCACATAAAATAAAGTGTTCCACATAAAGTGCTCCACATAAAATGTGCAATTTATTATAAAGTTTTAAATATGTACATGGCTGCCGATCACAGCACATCTCTCGGCTGAATTTTAAGCCGCCCCTACCCATTTGATGTTATTTTCCCTAATGCCGTTAGTAGGGCTAGCTATCCGGTTGGCTGCCCAGGGGACGTCATCAATAATTTTTCCAACTTTATGGTGAACGACTGTTGTTCGTAATAGTTGGAATGTTAGTTAATTTGTTTCTATAAAAAAGTAACAGAAAGAGAATGCACAAGAACAGTTTCTCACTACACTTACGCACTTCCGGCACACAGCAAGCGTCGTCTGCTTGTGTTACAACGTGCTCCATTTTGACGAGAGCTCCGCGGCCAGAGTCAGTCTCAGTCTTTTCGCGAGCACCATGATTCGACTTTGTTGCGTTGTGGGCTGCAAACATAGCGACTGGCAATATGTCAAGCTGCGACATCGCGTCCCTGTGCAAGGCAGCAAACGAGCGGAGTGGCTGCAGTGCATCGTACTGTCGCTATCCGCTCAGCGCCAGGATTTGCGCGTTTGCGGCCGTGACTTCACACCGGAATATTACTATCACAACAGCGTTTCACTAGTCCAGTATTCGGGTAAACGCAAGAGCAAGGGGACAGGGCCTGGCCGTTTGACTGTGCCATTTCATGGGATGAGCAGAAGCACAAACATGAATGGTCTGCATGTTGCAGCCACCTTGTGGCACAGAGCTCAACCAAACACAGTAGCAGTATGAAGCATATTCTTCTTTGCTGCAGGCGTAAATTTTTCGCGGGAGCGGAATTGTTAAGACATTGTTTTTGTAAATGTTTAAAATGTTTTACACTTCGTTATAGCAACTTTAGCTCTTTGTTTGGCTGGTTAAGCTATGCGCCAACGCGTGGCAGGACTGGACCGTGGAGACCAATCAGGCAGCTGACATACATCTACGCTAAAATTCCTTCATTAGGTTGACATTCTGCCTCTACCGTTCCGTCGAGACGCCCAGCTCGCCTGTGGTTACCGGAATACAAGACTTGTTCGGTGCTGCGACAGAATGTTCGC
The DNA here is from genome assembly GCF_023375885.2 of Dermacentor andersoni. Lineage (NCBI taxonomy): Eukaryota > Metazoa > Arthropoda > Arachnida > Ixodida > Ixodidae > Dermacentor > Dermacentor andersoni. The sequence continues at coordinate 366,637,990 of NC_092814.1, read as the reverse complement.
AACGTATGCTGCTTCAATAGCTCTCGCTTGGGGTCGACTACCGAGCAGCTGGCAAAGAGGTTGGAGAGGCTTTGTGCTCTCGCTCCTAGAGAACCGGAAGTACACGACACGATGTGCCATCATAACGCAGAGCCAGTAAAGGCGGAGCTTAGCCCCGATCACTCTGCGAACGAGTTCGGGAGAAAATGCATGGCTGTGGAGGAGGGTAACTTGTAATCGTCCATAGCTCTCTTAATCACACAAATTGTGGTGCAAATGATTTAAGTTTAGCTGTATCCTACACGTCTACAAAATTTTTCAAAAGCATTTCAATGGCCCTTTAAATTAAATCAACTCCTGTAGGGTGGGGAGAAACAATGCTGCCATAGTTGTGGCTCATCACAGCCACCCATGTGTTCTTTCTTCTGTGGTTGCAATTCAGAAACCCTTTTTATTTTCATCCTCTGCTTCTTAGAGAGTGAGGACCGCTACGCCTTGGTCATGACTCATCGCAATAGCCACATATTCTGCCCATGTGGTATTTACTGTAAAAAGATATTTTTTGCTTTTATTTTTTTACTGCTAGCACTGTTTTAAGGGACATGCCCTTCCACATCTAATTTCCCTGTCTGATGCCTAATAAAATAACATGTTCTGTACTCCCATTCACTCTGATAGTCAGCCCACCGGCCAATATGCTAGTAAAATAATACGTCTAGGTTGTTAATTGTGGGACTTTTTACGACTATGTATATATATATATATATATATATATATATATATATATATATATATATATATATATATATATTCTTGATGTTGCATGTTATTCTGTCCTTATGTTTAGCTGCTATGATGCTGTGTGTATGATGTTGCCATGTTGTGCTCAAGTCTCAATGATGTGAAATAAATGCTGTTCAATTCGAAAGAACTTTTCTCTGGATTGTGGGCATTTTTAATAAGAATAGAATCGTGTCATACTTTGATGGGCCTAGATGGAAGCAGATGCCACCCAGCATGCTTCTTGTTGGTTGTACTTGCAGACGGCAAGTGTAACCATGGTGTTTGGCTAGATAATTGGAACTACATGATTTGCATTCCAGCCAAACCCATAAGGCAACACATACCCTAGGTCGTGATGAAGAAATTGCGGCCACTGACCAAGTCAAGGTGAAAAAACACAGACGTTTCGGGACCCGTACGGGTTCCTTTATCCCACTAAAAGCGGGCAAGAATCTTGCAAGTCTTGCGCGCTTTTAGTGTGATCAAGGAACCCGTACGGGTCCCGAAACGTCTCTGTGTGTTTTTTCACCTTGACTTCATCAGTGGCCGCAATTTCTTCATCATCATGTTACCTGACCAGACGAACGTTCGTCGAACTCTTGACTACATACCCTAGGTCCTTGTGTAAATCTAGTACACAATTCCAAGAAACTGTTCCAAATGTGACACATGATGATTGCCTGCTTTACCTTTGCAGACTGAAACCAACCACAGTTCATGCTAGATCTCTAATGCACAGTGCTGAGAAAGGGCATCAGTCTAAGCCAACTGTGCAATCCCATTTGAATACAGTAGCTTCCAACTCGTACTGCAGTTAAAGCTAGTGCAGTTTCATTTGAAGACCAGTAGACACTACTGGAACCAATTCAAATCCAGCACAATCCCAACTGAAGACCCATAGCCAGCAACTGGGACCAGTTGAAACCAGTAACAGACAATTTGCCACATCAGACCAGTTCATCCCACTTGAAAACCAGCACAGTTCCAGTTGAAGACCAATAGCCTTCCACTGGGACCAGTTGAAACCAGCAACAGACCACTAGCTTTTCAACTGGGACCACATAAAACCAGTTCACACCACTTGAAAACCAGTAGTACCACTTGAAAACCAGCACAGTTCCTGTTGAAGACCAATAGCCTTCTACTTGGACCAGTTGAAACCAGCAACAGACCACTAGCTTTTCAACTGGGACATCAGACCACTTCACACCACTTGAAAACCATTAGTACCACTTGAAAACCAGTAGTACCACTTGAAAACCAGTAGCAATATTTTCACCTGGGCTAGTTTAGATTTAGGTGCACACTGAAAAGACTCCCAAGTGGTCAAAATTAATTCCGAGTCCTCCACTAGGGCATGTGGGGCTTTGACGCGGTAAGAGTCCCAGAGTTCAATTCAATCAGCTCTCTTTCGTGTCGATATCTTTCCTATTGTCAAAGCACGATGAAGTTGGATGACTAAGAGCGAGTCCAAGAATCGCGCAAAATATCACACGGTGAAAGAAAGATCGGTTCGAAATAAAACTGCTTGAAGCGGCTGCGACAGAGAAAAGAATGAATCTCTTCTTCCAAAAATTTCATTTTTTGTTTAGGTTTTTTTTGCACTTAGATTCAGCGAACTGGAGCAAGCTTTCTTGCAGGTTACCTTCAATAGTCTTAAAGAGGCTGGGTTGAAGTATTATGTATGGGCCTTACAGGCAGTCAAAATGCGTCATTTAGTTGGAGAGGAATGAACAGAGGATCTGTTGTAGTCATGAAACACATGGCGGCAATCTACAGCTACGGATTTTTTGTCAGTATCTACATATGTCACTCGTTCCTTACAGTGGTAGTACGGACAGTACAAACGTTCGGACTGAGACACACATGCACAGTTTCCTCAGACCTCAGCTCCACCGGGATGTCTAATGTCAAACAGGCCAGTGCACTCACTGGGTTTGAAGGATACTTAGAACCACGACACCCTCATCTGGGTCCGCGGGGGATTCGTTCTGGGCAAGGCGTCCGAGCGAGCATTAAAGACTTCACGTCAGGCTGGTCGTGTGAACCTAGCATAGCTTCTCATCTCGCTGCCATCGGGAAAAGCAGCAGGGAATACGTTTGTCAAGTTCCCAGCGCAGCCTGCGTGTTATCTGCGAGATCGAGCAGAGTAGCCGCCTGGCAGGCACTGGCTGAATCACAGGTAGCGTGGATTGTACTTTGCGTCGTCTGCTGGGCCCCATGTGTTCACATGTGCGTGTATGGAGTGCATATCGTTAAAGACCACTCAATACGTGGTTTTACCACAGTTCTAAATAATCGCCTGAATTTTTGGACGATGTATTAAAGCACTTAGCCTTGAGCTGTCGTTTTCGCACTGTAATAATATCAGTGAGTGCCCATGTAGAGAGCGTGATGTGTTACCCTTCCGTTCTCCACGATCATATTCGAATGAATTTTATTGCTGCTTTGTGTTTCAAGTACACCACAGAAAGCAAAAAAATGAAACAAATGAAGGGCTTGCAGACATACTTGAATGCCACGCTTTAGCGACTTGTCACGATGTGCTGCTCACTGTGCAATCCCTGTGAAACTACGCAATATTAACGAGGTGGCGTATTACACAGCAGTAAAAAAAAATCGTGAGCATGCGCTCATATCATATCGTGTCATTGACTGTATAGTATGATAAGTGCGTTAGGATATTGTGATGAGTGCTTAACTCTCGTGAAGTGGTTACACGACAACCTGAGGCGTTCTTTTAATGCGTGGTTGTCGTACTAACGAGGGTGAAATTACTTTACCTCGCTAGTAAGTCGTGGACTTTTCTTTTTTGACTGACAGCTACAAACGGAAAGCTAAAATAGGGTATTATAAGGCGACCATGTGCGACAGGCAGTCTCTAGACGTAGGATGTCATACCACAGAGTTGAAAGGTGGTAATTATAATTTACTTTTGCTTTTCAGTATGGAGTTATTAACGAAGAAAACAGCGGCACTTATTAGCTGAAATAATAGAAAGGCCATGAATTTAGCCTGTCAAATAATTGCACCTTTACGCTTGGCCATACAAGGGCCACTTCTTGCGTAAACGATGCGTTTTTGCTGTGATGGCCATAAAAAAAAACGATCTCGTGAGAAGCAACCTGGCGATTCTACTAATGCATTGTCACTACAGGTAGCCTAGCTTACTGAACTGAACTTATTACGTGCTTCTTTGCCTTTCGAAGAGAATTAAGGAAATCAAAAGACTGAGAGGTATGCACACAATTGGTGATGTCGAGTGCGCATTAACTTCCTACTTGAACTCCGTTCTACTGCAGGATGCAAATTTTCTTTATAACCGGTGCAATATTCTCAGCGAAAGCCGTTTTGCACAACAGATTTAGCAGAGTAGGAGCGACGCCAGCGAAACACACAAAAAGCCTAAAAAAAAGTGCGGAAACAGATTGTTTTACTGAGTGCCAGTCCCCCGTTGAATGGCACCGTGCGTATCTTTTGAAGAAAAAAAGAGGCGTTTAGCTCATTTCGTGCAGCTCATTTCGTTGGCTCATTTCGAGGGCTATATAGTATGATCTGTTCACGGCAGTAAGCATGTTTTATTTCTATATAGCCCAGCCAAATCGTTCACAGGGACGCCACGTCGTGTGCATTTTAATGCGTGCAGCCGACCGCCTGTCCACACTAACGCGGCGACGGTGCTGCCACCTGTAGGTCTATCTCGCGGCGAACACCATATCGCACAGCGAGACGACAGCAGGTGTTTCGAGATAAGTAGCCTTGGCACCCTCTGTGTGCAACTGCGCGTCCTCTTGCAGTATCCCGCTCGAAAAACTAGACGCTGCTGAGCAGCTCGAATGCCTTATGTATCCTTTCCTATAGCAAAGCTACCCTAAGCATTAAACTTTGAGATGAAATTTCGCAACGTACGAACAATCCCTTATCAAATCCCTTATCAAATAGGAGCACGTGAAATGCTTGTCAATATAATAACGCAAATTCGCCGAGCAACATTGCGCAATAATGGAATTAAGAATGGCGCGTTACGAAAATAGGTGCAATTACAATTTATTTACTTTACTTTGAAGCATCTCTTGAAACATTAGTTTTCCTTCGTCTTTCGGACAGAGAGCGGAGAAACAGAGCCCTTGTTTCAGGTAGTGCCTACCTCTTAAAAAAATATATCGCTCATGGTGATCAGATCTGCATGCGCACGTAAGATTAAGCCATTAAATTTTGCGCACAATGTGTCCTACATGCTCAAACACGTTGGAACAGCCTGGGCGGAGGCTTCTAAGTTGTTCATAACCGCATGCGTCCGAGTAGGCAGGGCGCAGGTGCCGCAAGCCCGACTCAAGCACCGGTACTGAGACGTTACCGAAGCAACGCAGAGGCGACTGGCCGCTGTTTGAGTTAATCTGTTGCCGTGTCGTCGACAAAGTGGTGAGGCTAATTAGGCGCAAAGCAGGGAAGAACGGGTCACCGTTCTGCAGATTTGTTTGATGCCCCAGGAATATGAATACTATACGTAATCCTACGTTTAAAATGGATAATAACGCAGTAGTTACCAAGTCGCACACACACACAAAGTAATAAAGTCCCGCCATTAGAACAAAGCATTGATTTGGCGAACAAGCCAGACGAGAGCAAGTTGTCAAGGATTCTTGATAATGCAACATCCTGACAACGCAATGTCAGTGGTCGCGAGGTCAAGGTTTGTTTTGGGTGCTGGCGACAACACGCGTACGACGCCCATCCGCTGTCATGTCGCACGCTGCCACATCGACAGATTTCGCACTCTGAGTGGAGGCTTACGGTCGCCATCTGTCATGCTTTGGTTGGGATTCCCTCTGTGTATGTGTCACCTCCTAATGAACAGCATTTCTCGCTAGCCTAATCGCCTCCACTGGGCGCGACCCCCTGAGCTGCAGTTACGAGCTCGTCTGTGTGGTTACTGCGGTTGATCTGGCAATTAGTTAGGAATCTGCAGCCCAACAGTGCATCGCCTTGTTCAGAAGCAGGAACACAATAACACAGGTAGCAGGTTGTCTTCGCCCTGAAGGCCACAAGGTTCCCCACGTTAATAGCACGACCCTTTCCCCTTTGATGTGTTAAATTGCGCGTTCAGGAATGTGTCGAGCCCTCGGTTAAGACACCAGGCGTCTGCTGCTATCGACGATTTCTGTTGACAATTTAACAGACTCACAGTGTCGGTTGAACACACACTGTGAATGTGGATATTGTAACTTTACTTTGCTGATAGTAATAATGGGCTCTTGCGACCGGTAGCAGACGTGGAAACCACGCCAACCATCGTCTGGGCATTTGCCCGTGGCTTCGTAGACGAACCCCCGCAGACACGCACGACCTCGCCGAGTGAACGTAGAAATCTAGAAAAGCTGTTCTCTCTCTTAACTTTCTCCTGCGGCTGTCAAGCACGCCAGAAAGCATCTTCTAAAGTTTATTCTTGCTGTTGTTAATATATCTATGGCGCTGTTTTTAAGACGCCTTAATCCCGTTGTGTGACTTCTTTTGATAAGATATATCTGGATCGCTGAGGTCGTGTCCTAGAGTTGCCTACAAAGCCATGGACGTGTCTTTGAACGCGTCCTATCTATTGTCTCTCGTTGCCAGAAGCTATTTCAGCAATATTACTCTGTATAGAGGGTCCGAACCAGTATGCGTCGTAGTTCAGACGACCTGCATCTTTTTAGAAGCGCAGTGCTATTTGATTACTTTACAAAGCATTGCCATCAGGCATCAAACGAAGGCATATACCACACAGCTCCGCGTGTCTTGCTGGCATCATGAACAAGCAGTCCTGGCTAATTCACCGAGTTTGCAGACTAGACGCCACCTTGCCTCTGGAACGGTAGTCAGTGTCATGACTGGAACAACGTTGCCTTCATAGAGGTCATTCCAAAGAAGTGCAACGTGAGCAGACGAACACGCAGTATAAAGAACGAGACACGATGGAGCACTGGAAGGAGACAGTTCTCAGTACTGTCTTGTTGCTTACTGTGTTCTCGTGTAATCGCGTTCCACATATTTTCAATGTCGCAGCAAGTGGCCCAACGAAAAGTGTTAGCATTGTGGTCAGGAATCCTCTATTGAGCTAGCGAAACTGGACTATCACGCACCTGGATAATTTTCCAATAAAAGTACTGAAGTACTATTTATAAAAAACAAGTACACAAGCTATTCGTCACGTGCCTTCTATCTGGCCCTCTGCGCGCCTGCGCTTGGTGGTATGTGGTTGTAGCCAGATAATTGCATAGAGATAGATTACACAAATATTTTATTGCATCAATGAGACAAATGAGGAGCACTGCAAAGGAAAGATTGTAGTTGTTTTGAGAATGACGATGTTTATGGGGTGCCAACTGAACACAGCATACAATCCTTGCAATTTAGTGTTCAGAGAAAACAGAATGCATAAACTCACTGCGTACAGCAATATAATAACTTTATCTGGGTACGGTACACTCCAGACATTGGATTAACGAGAGAATCCTAAAGCTGCAGCCAACGTATCTCCATTGCCACTTATTCTTGTCTGGATTTTCTTCGTGCTGTTTCTATAACATAGCCTAGGTCTGAGAAGTAGAAGCGGGTATGAAAGTAAAATCAAGGGGAGCGTGCGGGAACTGGAATTATGCAAAAGAAAAGGGCTAGTTGGGATTGCGTTGTGTGTAGGTGCTGCAAGTTCAACCAAGACGAATGCAAAACGGTAAATAAACATGAAAGAAGGCGTTCACAATTCGGTGCGCTTGGTTTCCCGAGAAAGCAGGAAGCACGCATAGATGAGCCTCGGGCAGTAAAAAAATTTCTTACAAGAATCATGCAGGTCTAACACCCATTTTGGAATTTATATTAGGTAAAGCCTTCCTGAAACAGATAATTAAGCTCTGTACATTTCTTCATTGTCTGCAACACGTTTTTATGCATAACGATTACGTGCCTGACTGGCAAATAAGCAGGACGTAGAAACCGCCACTACGTGATCCACGAGATCGCTCATTACACTGCCTCAAAGATCGGGCCCATTTTCATGCCACCATCTCTGAGATCGGCCATGTTTGTGATTGCACCATCTCCTGAACAGGACCACTTTGCTCGGCAAGAAGCCGAAAGAGGAGGCGCGCCAAGACTAGGAAAAAGATGTTTACGAAAATTCGATTTAAAAAAGGGATTACACGCTTGAACGCGTATATTTGTTTACTGATGGAATTTAGTTGCCCGTTTGTAGTTTGACTATGTAATTCCGTAGAGAATGAAGCCTGCAACCGGCGAATAAACAGAGGTATTGCAGATGCAGCTATATAGAAGCCGATTAGTTATGCGAGTGGTGTCCGGCTTGTGAGCGATTGCGAGCAAGAACCACGGTCGCCAAAGTACTCGAGAGTACGCCTAGAAAGCTCTATCTGAACAAGAATTGCTTGAAAAAGTAGCCCTACTTAGAGCGAAGCGTGTGGAGAAGGAAAAAAATAACACAAAGTACAAAATACGCGTCTCGTCGAAATGTTCAGGGACAGAAGAAGTAGGCATTGACGCTCTTTGGCCACATCTGGCCCTTGCGCCAACAAACTCCGATAATCATCAAGAATTAGTCGTGACAAACAAAAAATAAGTAAGCAACGGTAGGGAAAATCAGGTATAGTAAACGAGAAAGCATTACGAGAAAGCAGAAACAAACTGAGAGAGCCCTTGTACAATGAAAGAGCAATTTATAAAACAATCATTTGTAGCAATGCATCTAGTCATGAGGGCAATGGGTCAATAGAAAAGAAATTCAGTGAGTAAAAATAAATACCTTTTCGGAAGTCGAGATGCAAGACAAAAGAGCAACAAGATTAGAAAATTCGTAAAATGTAGAAAAACCATAACATTCGTTACGTGGTGATAAAGGACATAAAGGAAATACTTTGCGTGTAAAGAAATGATAACAAAGGGAACGGGGATATTGATTAGTTTTGCACTCAGCTAATAGTTAGGCACTGCTATTTATGTTGTCCTTGATATAAGGATACGTTTCAAAGCTCTATTTAAAACAGCATCGTCTGTTTGTCGTATTATATGTAAAATTTTTTAATGAGATATGAGTCTATGTGCTGCCTTGGTTAAAACGACATTGTACTTGTAGAATCTGAATATCAAGTTCTTCATAATTGTCAGTTGTCATCTAGTAGGGTGAACTAATGCCAATGAACATTTTGACGAGACAAAAATTTGTTCATTATTTTCTCGGCCTGGAGAACAAATTTGGAGGCACCTAAATTTTAACCAGGGTCCAAATCAGTCTGAACCCGAATCCGCATAGAAAACCGTACCTGAAGAAGAATTCTAGCTGGAACAGAACCCGAGCCCGAAGCAATATCCTTCGAACGTGCCTGAAACCAAGCCGTATCTGAACAAAAAAGAATTACGGTTCCCGCTTGGGCATGAAATAGTTCATGAGTATAGGGTGCAAACGGGTGCTGAATAGATAAGCCCCACCCCCCCCCCCCCCCCAAAAAAAAAAAAAATGTTGGGCATAGCTATTTTTTCAGTGGGTGCACCTGACGAGCAGATCTTTGCGACTCACTAGTTGCGTTTTGTGCGAGAACGGGGTAGAAGCTAGGTATGTGCTAATATGGCTACCGAGAATGCGCGAGCTGGCAGGTTGTGTTCCGACCGTTCCACTCACACGCTCCCCCGCAAAAAAGAATAATCCGACACTCGCGCCCGGCCCCCCCCCCCCCCCTGGATGGCGCTGCTAGCCGAGGGCTCCGGTACACGCGGAGGTGGCCGCGGAAGCGAGTACACGCGAGACCTCTACGTAGGCATCGCATCTCTTTTCAGGTGTTGCGGAAGATTTTTCGTAGTATATATCCCAGGCGACTTTTCAGTTCCGCCTCCAGCATTTTTCACATCTCAACCATCCAGCTCTCTTGTGCTTTTACTCTTTCCGGTATTTTTCACATTTTTATCCATTAATTTTGGAGAGCATACGTGTAACTTTCTTCTACGCAAATCATGCGTAGGTTCACACACCATTCATTGTCTCGGAAGTTGTAGCATATCGTAGATGGCAGTTTAAGTTTTGCTGGCTCGTCTGGTTTTGTTCCGTCTCTGCTGTATTTCTTTATTTCTTTTCTTTTATTTCATTTTGCACTGCAGGGATTCAGCAACTGATATGGTAACTGCCGCATTGCACGCCTACTTTGTAATGCAAGGATCTTTGTGTAATATTTATTGTATCTTACTATGGCGTACTGTTTCCTGTTTTTTGTTTTAATTTCAGTTGTATTTTTCCACTGACTGTATTGACTTTGCGCGCTTTTACGATGTGCAAATAAAGCTTCTTTGTTTCGTTGATGTTCTTTTTTTTGCCTTTTTGAATAACATTTGTTTTCGTTGATGTAACAGTAGTTTCCTCCTCACCCAATACTTTCCAGAAGTCCTGTTAGGTATACATAATTAAATATATTTTCTCCTTATACGCGCAATTTATTCCTAAACTGCATGTTGTAGAGAAATACGTCTGTACTCATTTTTATCAAGGCGTCTCGGCTTTTTTCGGATAGCTCGTTTTCGAAAAAGCTCTCACTGATATTGCTGCTATTGCGGCGATGCAAAAAAATTTCTCCAAGCAACGTGCGTTGTGCTTCCAACGAGTGGACAAAGAAGAAAAAAATGGAGCGGCCTTCCACCACTCCGAAGAGGGGTGCAAGCGTAGCTCGGGATCCACGGCTCTTCGTTGTGGTAAAGGCTTAGCTTCACGCGGCTTCGTCGGCACATCCGCACGTCGACGGCGAGCCTTTTCTCGAGCGAGTTCTTGGCGGCGTTCATGAAACGTGTCCTGGGCCGGTATTTTGTAGCGATGCCTTTTCCGATTCTATGCCTTTTCAGGCTTTTCGCGCTTGGCCACTGGTCAGAGCGACGGTCTGCCCACATTATCAACGAGATCAGGCGGCCGTGTGTGGTGGATGATAAGAATAGCATAGAATAAGGCATCGCTACAAAATAGCGGCCCTGTTCTTCGGCCGCACGAACGACGCACGGGCCACTCCCGCTGCCGTTCCTTCAGCGAAGCTTGCTCTTCAGCATAACGAACCGAACGCGGCCTTCCCTTATGACTGCCGGGCCTGAACTAGCGGGAAACGGCGGGCGCGAGGCGAGCGAACACGCCATCACACCCTTTCCATCATCCGGAGGGAGGGAACGCCTGTGATTCGCTCGCGCCTTGCGCTCCGTGCACTTCTTCATGCATATAAAGCGCCGCTCAAAGGTTGCGTTTAAAGGTCGCCGCTTAAGGTCGCTTTAAAGCTGCGTATTTAAAGGTCGCTTTACGCGTTCCATACGCGCACAGGGCCCACATGAACCGACGGTGGCTGAGTCGGCTTGGGTGGTGGTCTCGCAACACGGAGGTCGGTGGTTCGAATCCGCAGCCCGACAAGCAAGCTTTATTTTCGCGCGGTTTGAATTTTTGTCGTAAGGCAATACCAGCACCGACACCGACACGAGTGAGACAATACAAGCTTCGCTTGAAAACAATAAACGCACGAAACCAAGTGACTACTGTTTACGTTGTCGGCATCTCAACGCCCGGATCTACGCTGCATTCTCAATGTCGGTTCAGTTCCCGTGCTCGCTCACACACACACAAACACACACACACATATGTCAGCTTTACGCACGTCCTTGTAGCGTCGACCCAAAGCGCCGAGGCCATAAAAGAAATTAAATTATGGGTGCCTTACATGCCAAAATCACTATCTCATTAGGAAGCACGCCGTAGTGGGGGATTCCGGAAATATTTCGGACCACCTGGGGCTCTTTAACGTGCCCACAAATGCAACTACACCGCTGTCTTCGCATTTCGCCCCTATAAGAAATAGGGCCGCCATGGCCGAGACTCGATTTCCCGACCTCGTGTTTAGCAGCCCAACACCATATCCAATAAGCATCACCAAAGCCATATCGGAGCGTCGGCTCTCAGTCTGGGCGTATGGCGCCGCACCTGAGAACACCTATAACCAGCTTACACGCAATGACAGTCTTCCATCCCCTTGCCTGTTATTCCAGTGCTGCTCATTTTCCAAGCTGCAGCAATGCTTCGCACCTCCGCGACCCGATGGAGGAGCTTCGGAAGAAAATATTTTTCCTCTATAATTTCTTTCGCCTTCTTAACTTTATGTACTCACAAAACTCATCTTTGAAAAGCAAGCGAAGTGGCTTAAAAGATATAGCATAAGATACGAACATTATACCAGAATAAACAAAAGAAGTTTGATGATATTATTGGTGAAGCCAATTTATTATTATTTTTTAAAAATTAAGCAGCACGGTGAGTCGGAGGCTTCATCCGGGATCAATTTCGCGATACCTGTTTTAGATAATTTTTTTTCTTTACGCCACTTCTGGGCAGCAAATCAGCTACTTCATCATGTGATAGATGCACAAAAGTTTACCGCATAATCATTATACAGCCGCACTCCTTTCTTTTCACTTACGAAAGATAAACTAGCATAGTATCAAAGAAGTGCTTGGATCGGCAAGGTATATAAAATTAATTGAAAAATTATAGTACAGCAATCCAACACTGCAAGAAAATGGAAATATGTCCACAGAATGCCTATCTGAAACTGTAGAAAGCAACATTGCAAATATCGTCAATTATTCTTGATGGATTGCAGGCTCCTTTCTCCGAGTGAAAGGCAACGTGGAATCAAAGCAGGTTTGCGACTGAAAAATATGCATGCAGATAAAGACATTGCGAGGTTAACGTTACCAAGATTTGGTTTTCAGAAGCGTTGTCTGCGCTATAGGGAAGAAATTACGCAGGTCCCACGTCCTTATAGAAACGACGTTATGCCAAGCATCTTGCAGATAGCTGGCTATCTAGCATCGTTTGGTGTTATGAAAAGCGTTACCAGGTGGACCAACGTGTTTGTGTAAGGCGAGCCACTGTGTGTGTGACGCAGTAGCAAGAGGATGTTGACGACGATCGCATGAGAGTGACGGCAGAATTTATCATCCAGCCATGCTGCGACATGCCCATTGCCGGTATTGACATACGTAGGTAGCGAACGCGCATAAAGAAGAGAAATGGCGAATTAGACGTCCCCAGCGACTACGAGTGATACAATCGTACATTCTTATGTCGTCTATGTTAAAACGGCGGCTGCAATCACACTCTGGAGAATAAAAGTTAAAAGCTGTCCGACATAGGCTGATAATGAAGGCGAAACAATGTCGCACAGCTTCTGCGTAGCGCCAGTTACGTCAAGGGAAAACACTCGTAAATGTGGGCCGAACCCCAAGGCAGCGGTGCGCTCTAACACAGCGTCTCAAAGCACTCGCTGTCGCGAGAAAACGTTATGAGAAATTGGCGCATGACGCACGCTCCAAACGTCTTAAACGGGTAGTTCGTCTTTTTTTTTTCTGCAATAGCGAAGTTTTTTGGCCTGGTTAGAGAATCAAACTGCTTTGATGGGAGTGAGACGTTCAATGCCACCGTCGGCTACGCAATTTCTTTTTAAAGGAGGCACGAATCACCCCTCGGGCTTGGTGAAAAAAACATAGTCCGCGGTTGGCATACGCTTTTGTGAACATCTCAGCCAAGTCTTACAGTCGTGCGCGGAGCGTGGAGGCCGCAAGCGGAGCGCGAAGTCACCTTTCTTTCTAACGAATTCTTTTTAACAGAAGCCTACTCCTCACTCTTTTCCGGACGCTTTATTTCCTAATACAGAAGATTCCCATATGCGGGTGCTATTGGCCAATAGCTTCAGAAGGGCGTTTGTATCAGAAGGGCGTTTGTATCAGTGCGCTTCTTCCTGCTGTTACTGCGTATTATTATTGACGGAGTTTAACACGCAGGCTGCAGTAGGCGAAAATCTGTTTTTGAATTTCGATAATAACTACGTAGTTCCGGAAGAAAGCGGCTATCGTGTGCTCACGCGCGCCGCGCAGCTCCCGCGTATGAATTACACTTTGGCCACCTTGCTTATCGGTGTCGTAGCCAGCGGGTCTCGCTAATTTAGACCACATTTCAACGCTCAACTAGCCTCGAACCACGCGACGCAAGTTCAAACCACATGCACGCTTGTCAGCGCGCGCAGCCTCCTGGCGGCTCCTGGTTGACGTCTTGTAGAGCTTGATGTTGGGCTATTGATAGCGCTTCAAAATGAGAAATTTGCATGTGGCTACTATCCGTCGGTCAAGCTAGTGCAGGACAAAGCCGGTCTGCACCACGTAACACGGCCGACGGGAGCATATGAACACGTGTACTTGTTTATCTTTCTCGACTAACCGCTTTTCACCATGTTATCGCTCAGCGCAGGGTGCGCCTGCATGAATCGGAAGTTTCTCGAATGGTATCGATCGTTCTATGTGTTGCCGCCGAACCTTGTGTAATCTGAATGTATGCGCGGGGCGAATTGTGCAGTACTTTCTGGAAGACACGTGAACACAAGCGATTACTCCAGAGCATTCCATGACTCATGTTTACAGGCAGACGCCCTTGACCCGCCGATCATCATCATTTTCGATCATCTCCGACTGCGGTCGCCGCTATCGTTGTGCTTTGAGTGTATTTAGGTTTGAGTGTAGCCTGTTTCTCTATGCGCAGGTTCACCCAATAAAGAGTTTCGCCATTCGCAGCACTGTCACTACCACGTGACATCTGGTGGAAGTGCTGGGTATCGATCCCTGTACCTCTCGCACGCCATCGACCAAGACAACCTCGACGTAACCGCCTATTTCCAGCGTGCAGGAGAAGCCCGACAGCTTGCCAGCCTGCCTCTTGAAGGGGAAGCGTTGCATAACGGCTTCCCGCATTTGGGAGGTTAAATCCAACCGCTATTGACTGCGCAGGTGCAACTGACGTAAGAACGCCGCGCTCCCACTACTAAAAAAAAATCGTGCTGCAAGATATCTATTCTTATTACGTATATAAAGAAATGACTTATGTAAATGTTGGTTTTCAACCCGGTTCCTCCAGTACAGAAACCCGACGACCTAACCATTCTGCCATGGACAAATGCATAAACAGGAGCAATCTTATGAATATTACGCATATGAATTTCCCTCGTGCGATGCCAGTGTTTTGAAGCGCCTGGTATTGGCGGCGAGGAGTTACGGAGTCGCCATCTGTCGGAAGCGCCTCCCTTGCGTAGTATGAGGGATCACGCGGCGCGCTCCCCGTAGGTTTCGCTTACGGCGCTCAATAAAAACACCACGCGGCAGCCAGCTCCTGGACATTTATGTAGGTATTCTCAAAACAAGGGAAGTTTTTGACTGTCGATATAATAAGCTTGGGGAAACTGAAAGCACAGAATCGTTTACAGACGCTATCTCTTTACCGAATACGTACAGTGAACGCCACTACGCGCGGTCGCCGCGATGGAGTCTCCCGAACCGGCTTCTTGCGTGAAAGGTAGCCAAACGCTGAGAGTAAACTATGTGATATATGTTCTTATAGAGACTGGTCTGTATAACCTAATGGCGCGTAACAGAACAAAGCCTCAATGCGTGCAGCCATCACACGGGTTCACGACAACCGACTGCCAATCTGCATGCATGTCCGCGCACAATGTTTTGCTTTCGCTGTGAGTGCATTTTCCCACCGTGCCGTGAGCTTTAGGCCGCAGCATATGAGCATTTTCCAGTACACTAGCAACTATTGTTGCGTGGACGCTATCAGAACTGTTCAAAAATAATTTCGTTATAGAGACTTCGACGCCTACGGTGACTGTGATGTGCCGTCGCGACTATTCAATCTTTTTTGTCTTCTACATTCTTGGACATTTCAATATTATTTCTCAAGTTGCGTCGCACTGTATGTTTATCAGTCTTCTCAACGTGCGATTTCCCTCTGCTTCTTTTTTGTGATCCAGTGCATTAATTCATAACACAAACATGACCATATGTCATGCCTTTCTTTAATATGCGTCGTACCGCTTTCTTTTCGTTCCAGAGAACTTGCCAGTATCTAGAATCAACAAGTTCATAGACCAAACTGTTCTGATATTAGCCGGGCAGTGGACGCAGGCGAGCGTCTCAGTGCGCTTTTTCTTCTACTCACCGAACATCGTACAGCCCCGGCGCCGTAGCAGAAATCTTCCTCGCGTGTGTGCTTGGAGCATACACGAGCTGTAGCCGATGGCTGTCTGCCAGTTCAAAGTTTCACCAGCCAAGCTTCACGCAGCTCCTTAATTGCCGTGTGGCTGCGTGTGAATAAGGCTGACAGCGGGCTCTGTTGCGTACATCCGGCACTGCGGCACCAAGCAGTAACCTACCATGCTGCATGCCTCCAAAGGCAGCCACTACCTATTATAGTAGTTTCAGATGTTGTCAAGCAAACACCCAAGGCGGTAAAGCCGCACCACTTAATCAGAACCGCGGCGCAGGTGCGACTTTAAACATTCGTTTTCGGCTCGCTTCGGTGCTTCCGAAGCAGCCGACGCGGCCGCTGTGTCCACGTGATCCCTCATGCCACGTCACGCCGACGGTGGCGCCAGCTTTTCCAGTGGTGGAGCTCAAGGCCAATAGAAGCGTCGTATAGAAGCAATTTACTTAGAAAAAATGAGCGCGCGCACCTTCTGACGATGAAAAGAGAAGTTACGGGACGCATTCGTCGCTTAACTTCGCTGCGCGTATACTATGGTACCGTCGCGCTGTCGCGCATTTGTACTACGTCACGCACGCCGTGTTTTGTGATTCAACATCTTTTTAAATGCTCAATAAGACTTCCGCTTGTTCGGCGAGGTAATGGTGGTTGACGAACGCGTTCGTAATTGACATTTGCAGCTTTTGTTATGGTAATACACAATTTCCTTGCTGACTCATGAAAGCTTCGCGTAAGCCAATTCTCACAGTGTGCCGATTCTGCATAATTTTTACTGAATGCGTCGGAAATTATTCTACCCAGGAAGCAACCAACGAACCAAACCAACCAACCAAATCAACCAATTTAGGAGCCGACCGACCGACCGAACTGACCGAAACAATCAACCAGCCAGCTAGCCACCGCGCCAGTCAACCAGCTTCACCCCCCCCCCCCCCCCACCGCCCACCCCTCAGCTCACTCGCCCGCTCGCGCTTTCATTAAGCCACCTGCCTACATCAAAGTGCCTGCAATTAAGGAACAAAATGAAGCAGTACGCCTCTCTCATTGTCGTACCTCTCTGCTTGATTACCATACGTAATTTAGCCTAACGCATATATATGAACAGCGTTAAACTCACATCGAAGAAAAAGGAGAAGTTTCCTCTGTTTTCCACTGTACAAAAACAAGGACAGTGTAGGCTAGATGAAGTTAACTGGAGGTTGATCTTCTTTAAAGAAAACATATCCTTTTTGTAGATATCTTGTAAAATCTTCGTTTACGTTTTTTTTTTCTATCCTGTTTAAATAATTACATTCTCGTACACGCCTTGTGCTGATAACATGAGTGGCGAGGAGTGTGTCTCCGCGCTTGGCGCTCTATTTATAAATTTTTATGCTGACGAGTTTTGGCATTCGGCATCTAAACGCCCACATTGTTTTTTTTTCTTCGTATTCGAAAGTTTAATTTGAAAGTTTTACTTCTCACGTGTTGAGATGGAGTTCGCTATTAACCGAGAAAAGCCTTCGTCAGATGAAGTCCACATTGATTACAAAGGGACGATATTCATTAAAAGAACCGGTACAAGGCTGCCATTCGTCATCAGCGTGCCGGAAAAGTGGCATTTGCAGCTGCGCTGACAGTAGACTTAAGCTTGTTTGCACCTGTGGAATGGTGCTGCATTTTCCGATTCCACTTGCTGTTTGCGAGTACAAGTGCGAGCGAACCTTGCAAGCGAATTACCAGATCGGTCCGCCCGTTAGTTGCTCTCGTGCATGTCGGCTTGCAGGTAATCGTTTCTTTCCTACTCGAGCCTGCGTTTTGTTAAATACGTGCATCCCGTACACCATATAAAAGCGAAGCTTTGTAGACTTCGCCGACTTTGCAGACTTTACTGCCTTCGCAGACTTTCCTGACCGATGCTGCTGCTGGGTACTGCAGCGCTCTTGCTGAATGGGACATACTTGAAAAAAAAAAATATTGAATTACATGTATGATGCTGGGATCAAATATCGACCAACCAGCACAGCTGCCGAATGCTCGGACCTCTCGTTCTCCCCCTTTCGCTCTCGTTCGCTTTTTATCTTCCTGCTCCTTTTTCCCGTGCAGGGTAGCCAACCGGAACTGCCTCTGGTTGACATCCCTGCCTTTCTACACATTCTTTCTCTGTCTCTAACCTTCAGGCCATAATCGCACTTTTATTTTTCATTACATGGGAGAGCTTTCAGAAAAGCAAAGCGCTGCACAAATTTAAGGAGACGGAAAGCGGACATTAGCAAATCAAGCAGGCACGTGCAAGCGTTCAGTATAGATATTCAGACCAGTGGAAACTGCGTATTAACATGGTCAGCGGCCATTGACAGGAAACAGTGCATTAACAAGTCATGCAAGCACGTGCAAGCGTTCAGTATAGAAATCCAGACCAGCGTACACACTGCAAACGTAAGCAGCCGATTTCCGAAAAAAAAAACTAAACATGACGGAGCGCTTAGCGGTGGTTCAGCATGCCTGCTGCACAATACACGGCGCCAATATTCATGCAGTCAAAGTAACATGAACGTGTCATATGGTGGATTACCGGAATTTCTTTTAAAAAGTAGGAACCGAATTCTGCATGGTGTGATATCTAAAGCTTCTTTTTCAAGTGTTCTCTGGAGAAAGTTCCAAAAGAACATGGCATCCCTAAAGTGTACAAAACAGTGATCATTCGTTTGAGCATGCGGGCATAAACAGCACTTTGTTGACCACGGCACGAATCCTGTCAAAACATGGTCCCCGAAAACGGCCCACAATCGCACGCATACTTCTGTCGTGCGGACGCCAACTAGATTTTTCAGGTGACCCCCACGTGTTAAAACAATGACGATTTTTATACTGTCACATATTGGCAATGGGTTATTGGCAAAGAAGAAGAACAAGATTGTCCTTTACGCCAAGGACGAATGAATTAAATGAACAAATTTGCAATAGTTATTTAGCCGCTTCACCAAACCTACGCTTTAAATATAGTTCAAAATCTGCATTGGATCTGCAAATGAGCTGACAACCCCTTGTCACAGCGCGACTCCCCGGAAATGAAATATTTGATTTTCTTCCCTTTAATCGTGACTTTTCCAACTACTAAGTTATTCAATACTTCGTAAAGACAACAGACAATGAAGCCAAGAAAAGCATAGGGGAAATTAGGTGTGGTTGAAATTGTAATGGAGAAAATAATAAAAAAAATGTTGGCTTTACACGGTCATGATAAACCAAAACGAAGCCCCTCGGTTCTCCTTCTTCTCTCTTATTCATAGCGAGGGTGTCGAATCTGGCAGCCTTGATGTCATTGGGCAGCATGTGACGGTTTATAAGCGACGTGCCCACTCTCCTACGACCACATGTTACGTGACGCCATCGGGCAAAAATGGAATGTTCAACATCCGTCCATCTTGACTCTGAATGGCGCTGGCTAACGCTCT
This sequence comes from Dermacentor andersoni, assembly GCF_023375885.2. Taxonomy (NCBI): domain Eukaryota; kingdom Metazoa; phylum Arthropoda; class Arachnida; order Ixodida; family Ixodidae; genus Dermacentor; species Dermacentor andersoni. The sequence continues at coordinate 366,618,700 of NC_092814.1, read as the reverse complement.
TATGGCTATATCTAGTAAGCATAAATGCCCAAGCAAGATGGTTTGATAGGCGTGTCCGTCGCACAATTTCTAGTACAAAGCACGTGTAATGCGGAGGCTGTGGGTTCGGCTCCCACCGGCAACACGTTATCATTTCGTCCACTTTCATTTGCTTTTCTTTATTATTTTCTTCATTTCAATTTCAACCACAGCTAATTTCCCCAATGCTTTCTTTGGCTTCGTTTTCTGTGGGCTTTATATGGTCATGATTAACAAAATCTAGCCCCTCGGTTCCCCTTCTTTTCCCAATACTGCGTGAAACTTATATACACTTAATTAAGCCATGCTTACAAACCTTAAATTCCGGTGAGCTGCATTGTCTCAGTCTACGCAGCCAGCCGCAGATAAGCTAACCGCGCTGATGTTCGCTCACAATTATGGCATATTTGAAATGTGCTTGAAGGGGCACGGAACATGGACAGCGCATGAGGTGCCGGGAGGGTGGTCAAATTCGGTCGCTTCACCTGCAGGCTTGTTCACAAAGGTCAATGGCTGGCAAGTGAGCCGACATTCCATTCCCACAACGCCACTCTTAGGAAGTGAAATCCTTATGTCCTGTCGTTTAGCACTGTTTTCTGCTCGTAGTCTCTATGTGGGAGTTGCCCTTTCGACAATCACATTGCGCACCTGCGCATTTAATACCAGAGATTTCATAAAAACGCAAGTAATGACTCAAATTCTCGCCTCGGAGTAATCGATAACTTGAGCGCAGTCACAGGAAAAAATGAGTACATGATGATCTGAACTCCTAAGTAAAGCTACGTTTATGTGATCAAAAAACTTTACTTCCAGTAATGAAACCCGCTCTACCACGACCATAATTAGCAAGCCAGTCTAATGAATAGGGTCTACATCGGTGAATTCACTACGTTTTGTGAAGATTACGAGGAGATATGTTGTTGGTTGTAGGTGGATCTAGCTTTGCAAGAGATGCCGGCAATTTCACCGCCAGAGTTCCTCCTTTAAAGAAAAATTAGGAAACTGAAAAGCTATAGGCCTGTTGCTGAGCTCCTCATCCTTCAGAAGAACAGCGCGAGATGGGTGACAAGACGACATGTACAGCAAGATTGTACAGGAGCTAAGGTCTCAACCTGTGAACCCTCGCACATGATGCCGCACTCGCTGGCCAACACTCGACCAAACGCCCTGAAATGGGTCTGCCAAGCGTTGTCAATCCCAGACTACGTAAACATCAGAGGTTGGTGGGGAGTCAGGACATCTGGCTCCTCAATGTGCAGTGTCTTCACGGAAAGGCCAGGTCGTCCTTATTAACGTCTGGAGAGCAACGACGCCGGCGTTCTCCAACAAAAGATTAGCGCCCTGTGGCGAGTCCAAGACATTGCTACAACTAATGTTCAACAACACTGTGAGCCTCAAAGTCATACCTAACAGCGAAGTGGCGAGTTCGATGTTGTATAGTTATTTTGTGAGTATCTTTATAACAGTATATGAGTGTCCAGTAAAAAGAGCAATTGAAAAAACGACGTATGCTTTGTCGTTCCTTGACTTGTTGCAGCAGCCAGGTAAATGCGGTGTCCTTGAAATATGTAAAAACATCAATCACATTCCAACAACAGCACAGTTTGTTTGCAAACTGTGTTTTTAACTGCACAAAAATAGCGCAGCAGATTTTATGCACGTGTGAACAGCAAAGTTCGTTTGCAACTAGGAACGGGTGATCGTTCCTAGTTGAACATCAAAAAAAAAAAAAAAAGAACATCAAAGAAAAAAAAACAGCATCGCATACGCGCGATCGGCAGGTAGGCCTGAAGCGTGTACTTCTTCGGAACATATAGATTCGCTGCGCTTATGCTTGGTTTTATATAAAAAGGCATCCACTCCGAATGCCCACTCAGTCATGGCGTACACATTTGTGTACGCGACATGCTCTCCAAGTTCTGTCAAATTGTCATAAGAAAAAAGAACGCAAATTGACTTACAGGCCAATTTAGCGCTTTGCTTACCTAATATGACTACGTTTCATTTCAGTGTGCTGAGCTTGGCTCCACGTGACCATTGAAGGCACCGCGATCTTTGGCGGGATGTCCAATGAGCCGCGTTCCGTCGTCATTGGTAATAACTGGTTTTTTCTTCCTTGCAATGTCTGCAGCCCATAAGTGACTCGTGAAAATGCTGTGAACTGCAATTCAAATCTGTCTGTGAAAAAAAAAAAAAATGACCCCACATGGCTGACTACAGAAAGTCGCGCTTTGAATAAATTGTAACTGCAAGGACTCACTATAAAATTCAGAAAGGAAAGAACATCCTCCCACCTTGAATTTCATTCAGCAGAGCCTACAGAGTGGAGCACTGCACGGGCCCAGGCTGACCCGAAAGCCTGGGCCGTCCGAAGCGTTTTTTGGTGGGCCCGGGCTGGACTCGGGCGTGCTCATTAAAAGGCCAAATTTGGGCCTTCGAGCACACGCGCGTGTTATGCATTGCATGGTTCAAGGCATTCGTATCAAACTGAAGTAACATGTGCAAAGGGCTGGCTTTTAGTATACCTTAGCAAAAAAATAGAAAAACTGACAACCATTCCACTCTGTGAAGATGGAATGGCAGCGAAAGCTGACGACAGCCAAAGCTCTCAAACCAAATGCAAAGTCTTTGTCCTTTCGCTGCCATTCCATTTTCACAGAGTGGAATTGTTGTCACTTTTTACGTTGAGAGTCTGGCGTCGTTGCTCGTTCGGAGGCGCCCGGGCTCACAATTGCCGTTTTCGTTCGGCATCGCAGGAACGTTCTTCCTCGGTGGTCGTTTCGAGCCGGCGCCGCTTACATTCTCGTTGCTGTTCCCTCCGGCCCTCCTCGTACTCATGTTCTTGTTCAGGTGTACGAACTATTTGTGTGCGCCCCATCGATAACGCTGCTATTTTAGCGCCAATACCTCTCCAACTTGTATACTGCGATAACCTTTACGTTCATGGCGAGCGTTCTAATCTGTTCCGCATTTTGGCATCTGCGCCACCGCACTGCACCGGTTTGCGTTTGTTAGAAATCGCTAAGTCCGTTTCTGTTGCCGGACGCCGAAAAAAACTGCTGAAGGTTAGTCATATACAGCTTTCGCTGTAAAACAGATGAAGTTTTCTTCTTTTTTTCTTTTCCACAAAACACATATTGTTTACTAGGAAGGAAAATTATATGATACAAAAGACATCTCTTCAAGTCATTTCCTTTTTGCCGCTATTGCGATGGTACTATTACCTCTCTCAATACTATTATATTATTTTAGCGCTAACGGAAGGGGTCTCTCAACTTGTGCGTTTATTTCATGCTGTATGCTCGTGAATTCCCCTGTTTGTATATATATCAGGTGGTTCAGCGAATGCTCTAAAAAGCTTTTAAAAACTGCCTGTGGCAGATAGTACAATTCTAATCCATGAGCTGGTCTACTCGAAGAGGCCGGCAATACTTATGAGCGCAGTCATGTGGCTTTATATCATATTTGATGAGATTTCTCTAAACGCCGAAAAAAATCCCCACGCAGCACTTACGTTCACACAGAAAACTTGGATCGGTCGTTTCTGAACCCCCTCTACAACCTAAATACGCACTTGGCCCTAAAGTGAATAATACAAATTCAGAATAATTGATCTCAGTTAGTTAAATAATAAAGCGCAATGTACAGAAAAATATTTTGAACCGCGCCACATCCCGGCAAATCATAGGTCGTTGGCATCACCCAGCTGTGGTAAACCACTTCTTTTAAATCAATGGCTCAATTTTGTAAAACAGCCTCTATAGGCTTAAGCTCTTTTATTTTGCTGCAACAAATTATTATTCAAAAGCCGCCTCTAAAAAGTTATAGGATCATTATTGTTACCAGCGTTAAGAACAGACAAGAGTACTAAACAGGATGCCCTGGGATTGCGTCTATATATTTTTCATCTTGTACACTTTGTTTTAAAAAAATGTATTGCGCTATGTTTTGTTGCCACTAAATATTTATTGTAATTACGTTTCTTATACCGCATAAGCAACGTTTCATTTATATTTTGGTGTGTTACGTGCCAAAACCACGATACGATTGCGAGGCAATCGCAGTGGAATAATTCTATCCTGACCTGTACAGTACCCATAGCAGCCACGATAGCTCGATTCAAAGTAGTAATGAATAGCTCACAGATGCTCTTTCTATAACTAGCGATGAAGTTAGAAGGGTGTTGCAAGACATGAAACGGGGAAGAGCGGCAGGATAAGAAGGAATAACAGTAGATTTAATCAAAGATGGAGGAGGCATAATGGTTGGAAAACTGGCGCTTCTTTCGACGAACTGTCTCACGACTTCAAGGGTCCAAGAAAACTGGAAGAATTCGAACATTATACTAATTCACAAAAATCAAGAAGTTAAAAAAATGAAAAAATATAGGCCCATTAGCTTACTTCCAGTATTATATAAAATATTCACTAAGATACTTTTCAATAGAATAAAGGCAACACTGGAATTCGGTCAACCAAGACAACAGGCGGGCTTCAGGAAGAGATATCCTACAATGGATCACAGCCATATCTTTCACCCAGGAAACTGGTGCTCCGCAAGGTGGTGTGCTAACCTGCACACTATTCATTGTGACAATGAATTCTTTGCGCACAGCTGTGCCACAAACAATGTTCCACTCAGTATATGTAGATGATGAGCAGGTTGAATTTAAATCATTCAACCTTGCTATCTACGAACGACATGTCGAGCATGCCTTATATAAAGTGGCAAAATGGGCTGATGAAAACGGCTTAAGGATGAACCCACAGAAAAGTACATGCGTTCTTTTCACTAATAAGAGAGGAATAGTACCATACCCTGCTATTGAGCTCTATGGTAGCAGATTACCTGTACGTGTCGAGCACAAGTTTCTCGGAACCCTATCGTACTCGAGAGAGAAAGAATAAACATTTTTATTCGGTGAATGCAGCTTTGGAGATACGTCCTAATTCCAGAATGCCTTGAGCTCGGGCCGCGTCCTGAGTCCTCGGAATCAGTTCTTGCTGGTCCTCGAAGTCGAAGCTGGCCAAGGCCCTCTCCCAAAGCTCGTTGGTGTGGTAAGGGTTTGGAGGATTTAATGGTACCGCTCTGGAACCCCCTACTATGTGCCTGAGGGACCCAGGCTCTGCGCAGAAGCGGCATTGCGGAGAGAATTGTGTAGGGGCAATGAGGTGATTTCTGGTTGGGTGCGGCAATGTATTAAACTGTAGAGCTTGGAAGAATCGCTCCTGCTTTCTAGGTAGTGACTTGTGTGGGGGTGCATATGTTCTGCGGGTTAGCTTGTAGTGTTGTGCGATGTCTCGGTACGAGTCAAGAGGGTGCATGCGCTTGGGTTCAGATTCCTCGGCGTCGGCTCGGTGGGTCAAATCTCGAGCCACGTGGTTGGCGACCTCGTTGCCAGGAATCCCGTGATGAGCTGGTGCCCAGATGATCATGACTGATCTCGTTGGCGGCTTTTGATTGATCATCTGGAGCGTAGTGGTATGAATTCTGCCACTAGCAAAATTGCGGCACGCCTGTTGGGAGTCAGTAACTATGACTTCAATCTCTGTATGGAAGAGTGCGAGGGCTATGGCCGCTTCCTCGGCTTGGAGGGGATTGTTTCGTGTGAGCGAAATGCTGCTCCGATGTTCTTTGTTGACGACTACGGTGGCTGTTGTGCCTGCACGTCTGGGGTAAGACCCCGCGTTCGTGTAGGCTGTAGAGGGTAAACTCCCGTATCGCTTGTGTAAGGCGAGGGCCCGGGCCTCCCTTCGTTCCGCGTGGTTCACTGGGTGCATGTTGCGAGGTAGAGGACGTACGGTGATGTTGCTCCGAATGGCATGGGGTAAGCTCACAGTCTGAGGCGGCGGATGGCTGAGAGGGGCAGAGAGCCCCAGGCATAAGAGGATGGACTACCCCGCTTCCGTAACCGCCAGCCTTGTTCACTGACTGGATAAATGTGCCTCGATCAGCTCCTCGGCCGTGTTGTGGACTTCTAATCGTAGTAGGCGTTCTGTGGACGTACTGATCGGCAGGCCCATCGCCTGCTTATATGCCTTTCTGATCATTGTGTTGATTTTCTAGTCCCGTCACGTCGAGTAGTGCGTATGGCATAACGTAAGTTATTCGAGACACGACGAAGGCTTGGACAAGCCGAAGCGTGTCCGCCTCCCCCATGCCTCTTGTCTTGGTTGTTATTCGCCGGATCATGTGGGTAACTTGGGCTGTTGTATTCTTAAGCTTGTGAATTAATATTGTGTTGGTGCGATCCGACTGGAAAACCATTCCCAGTATCTTTACGCTCTGAGATGGAATGATGGTGTGTCCCTCCAGTTGTATGTTGATAGTGGGCGAGTCGGATGCGTGCTTCTTTCGCGGTGAGACCAGGAGTAGCTCCGATTTTTGGGAGGCGCAGCTGAGGCCGCATGACTTACAATAGTCGCTCACCACGTCTGCCGCTTCCTGCAAGCGGCTGTCAATTGCCCCGATGGACCCTGTGGACTACCAGATGGTAATGTAGTCGGCATGTAGGCCATGCCAGATCCCCGGGATGTTATTGAGGAGCGGCGGAAGGCCTACTAGGGCGATATCGTTCACAAACGACTACAACCATTCCTGGAGAACTCGGGAAAACTTCCAACAACGATGATAGGATTCCGTCCACACCTCTCAACTGAAGACATCCTACTGCAGTTGAAAGAGGAGGTGATTGTACCAGCGATACGCAACTCCCCCACGGCCATCCTCGCCTTAAGTCTTAAAGGGGCGTTCGATAATGTTATTAGACATAAAAAATTGTTACAGCGCAATCACATGCAACCGCAAAGTATGAAGGACGGGACACAAGCGCTGACTGTCAACTAAATTTTATTGACGGAAGACGGATACCTTATATAAGGGGAAAGGCAGAAGTGAAGGGGGAAGGGAGTGATACAATCGGGGAAAAATGACAATGCGCATCGATGAACGAACGTGCCAGCAGTCAACGGAATCAGGCGCAGAAAAAACAAGAAAACAAAAAAAAACTAGAAAAACACTAGCAAAAGGCGAGGGACACTAACATACATTGAAATCAGTAAGCAGTCGCTTCCAAAAAATGAAGCTCTGCATCAAAAAGCGATACAGAAGGGGTGCTTACGCACTTGCTGCCATATTTGTGTATGTGGAACGCTTTCAAAGTGACGCGCGCCGTCGCGTCGGCACTCTTGCCTTAAATCTTCGTCTCTCCCAAACGAGCGTCGCATCCTGTGCATTCAATTACGTGCGCGACCAAATGTGCGTACTTGTCCTTTAAGTTGCTTAAATTTCGGGCATGTTCCCCCAAGTGTTCAATAATGCAGCGGCCGGTTTGGCCGACATAAGCCTTTCCACACTTCAAGGGAATGGCGTAGACCACTCCTGTGGAACACTTGATGAACGGCTTCTCATGTTTTAGCTGACAACCTCTTTTTTTAGAGTTGCAGATGCGTGGGCATAACTGTGCCAGCTTGTTGGGTGCCGAAAAAACAACGGAAACCCCATGCCTGTTGGCTACCTTCTTGAGACTGTGGGAAGTCTTGTGCAGGTACGGCACAACCAAAGGCTTGTCGGTCTTCCGACGGTCATCTTTTCCTCGTGTTCCCAGTTTTAGCTTCTGAAGGGGGGTCTCAGACACTGCAATCAAGACCGAATGGGGGAACCCCGCCGCCAAAAGTCGGCTGGCCTGATTCTCAAAACTATTCTGCATCAGGTGCGGGCATGACTTTTGAAGAGACGATTCCAAACAATGCGACGCTATATCTCTTTTTACAGTTTTGGAATGCGCTGACGCATTTGGTAACAAGTCCTTTTTTGCGCGAGGGAAGTAGCCCCAGCAAACGTGCTTTTCATGGAAGGTTAGTCTGAGGTCTACAAACTGTAAGACATCTGCGTCAGGTAGTTCGTGGGTAAAATTTAGCCCAAGAGCATGCTTGTCAAATGCGTTTAAAACTTCACCTACTGTAGAGAGGTAGGTGAAGGCCATCTGCTTTTTTGAAAGCACTAAAAAGTCATCTACGTACCTAAAAACCTCTAAAACGAACCCCCCCCCCCCCCCCACAAAAAAAAGGCCAATCTAAATGTTTATCTACATTTGCTAAAAAAATATCACAAAAAATTGGAGCCACGCAGGACCCCATGCGGATACCGTTGCGCTGCGAAAAAGGCAGGTTGTCATAAACAATGAAAGTAGATTTAAGGTAAAACTGCAATAACGATATAACATTATCTACAGACAAGCCTGTTGAATTCCGGAATGACACTTCGCCGTTTTCTTCTACGCATTCTCTAACAGCCAACAAAAGCTGATCTTGAGGCACAGAATAAAACAAGTCTTGTACATCTACGGAAAGCCAAAGCCAATGTTATCTGTGCTCTCAAGAAACAGCGCGACATCCATAGATTTCTTTGTTAGGAACGGATCATCCAAAGCAAGCGTTTTGAGATGCTTTTGCAGAAACCGACTAACGTTCATTTGCCACGAACCTTCTTCACTAACGGTAGTCCGGAATGGAATATCTGGTTTGTGGGTCTTGGCTGTAAAAAATGCGTTTAGGCTACTACCTCTGCTATTAGCAATATCCCTCGCAAGGTTGTCAAGATTTAATTCCCTACAGAAGTTAATAAACTTGGTCTTGACCCTAACGGCACTCTTCTTAATAGGCTCAAAATTCTTATTGATGGCCACTTGCGCTTTTTCATTGTACATTCCCTTTAGTAGAACAACAAACCCTGTCTCTTTGTCTGCTTGAACAAGCATAAGGTTATTTCTTTTAAACAAAGAAACCACACCATTTAACACATTTCTATGATTCTGCGCGTCAAGAACGTTTGGTGAGCACTTTCGCAGACAGTCTACACCCTCAAGAAGGCAGCGGTCCCGGTCCTCTTCATTTCTTACTTTCATGGCCTATTTTCTGTTCACTGCAATCAGCTCATGGGCTGAGACACCAGGCTCCAATCCATGTTTTGGGCCCTTCTGCAGGAGACGTGTTACGTTCTCAGGCAGGGAAATTTTTCCAAGAACGGTTACACTTCTTTTACTCCCCTGTGGTATGTCCCTGTTACCTAAACAAGACAGCAACAGGTTCAGAAGGCACCTCCAATAGTACTCCGTGAGTTGAGCAGCTGTTTTCATCAGCGACGCTAGCTCTCTTGCGGCGAGCCATCCGGGGTGGTCAACGTAGCAAAGCAGTCGAAGCCAATCTTGAAAAAGACGAACTTGCCGCCACAGTAGGTGAAGTTTTAAACGCATTTGACAAGCATGCTCTTGGGCTAAATTTTACCCACGAACTACCTGACGCAGATGTCTTACAGTTTGTAGACCTCAGACTAACCTTCCATGAAAAGCACGTTTGCTGGGGCTACTTCCCTCGCGCAAAAAAGGACTTGTTACCAAATACGTCAGCGCATTCCAAAACTGTAAAAAGAGATATAGCGTCGCATTGTTTGGAATCGTCTCTTCAGAAGTCGTGCCCGCACCTGATGCAGAATAGTTTTGAGAATCAGGCCAGCCGACTTTTGGCGGCGGGGTTCCCCCATTCGGTCTTGATTGCAGTGTCTGAGACCCCCCTTCAGAAGCTAAAACTGGGAACACGAGGAAAAGATGACCGTCGCAAGACCGACAAGCCTTTGGTTGTGCCGTACCTGCACAAGACTTCCCACAGTCTCAAGAAGGTAGCCAACAGGCATGGGGTTTCCGTTGTTTTTTCGGCACCCAACAAGCTGGCACAGTTATGCCCACGCATCTGCAACTCTAAAAAAAGAGGTTGTCAGCTAAAACATGAGAAGCCGTTCATCAAGTGTTCCACAGGAGTGGTCTACGCCATTCCCTTGAAGTGTGGAAAGGCTTATGTCGGCCAAACCGGCCTCTGCATTAATGAACGCCTGGGGGAACGTGCCCGAAATTTAAGCAACTTAAAGGACAAGTACCCACATTTGGTCGCGCACGTAATTGAATGCACAGGATGCGAGGCTCGTTTGGGAGAGACGAAGATTCTCGGCAAGAGTGCCGACGCGACGGCGCGCGTCACTTTGAATGCGTTCCACATACACAAATATGGCAGGAAGTGCGTAAGCACCCCTTCTGTATCGCTTTTTGATGCAGAGCTTCATTTTTTGGAAGCGACTGCTTACTGATTTCAATGTATGTTAGTATCCCTCGCCTTTTGCTAGTGTTTTTCTAGTTTTTTTCGTTTTGTTGTTTTTTCTCCGCCTGATTCCGTTGACTGCTGGCACGTTCGTTCATCGATGCGCATTGTCACTTTTCCCCCATTGTATCACTCCCTTCCCCCTTCACTTCTGCATTTCCCCTTATATAAGGTATCCGTTTTCCGTCAATAAAATTTTGTTGACAGTCAGCGCTTGTGTCCCGTCCTTCATACTTTGTAGCTGCATGTGATCGCGCTGTAACAATTCTTTATGTCAAGTATGCACCAACTCGCCCAGAAAGAAGTTTTAACGATAATGTCAAGCACGCAACAATCTTACAGAGGCTAAGCACGCTGGTCTGTGGGGCCAGGACGTATTCCTATATCATAGATTTCTACTCAGATAGAAAAGCCATCCTAAAGGTCGGGGGCAAAGCCACAAACACCTGGCTTCTGGGCGGGCGCGGCACACCACAGGGCGCCGTGTTATCCCCTCTGCTTTTCAATATCGCCCTATTGGACTCGAAACCTACATTCATTCCGCATAATGCATACTTGAAGGCTAAGTGCCTCAATACCATGAACTTATTGAAGCTTCTATCAAGTACAACATGGGGCAGTGGCAGGATGTGTCTTTTGAACTTGTATGGATGTCTTGTCGGCTCACATTTTGACTACGGCGCGATAGTATATCATTCCGCTACACCAAGTGCTTTAAAGATGTTGGATCCTATCCATCATTTAGTAATCCGCCTTGCAACCGCAGCCTTCAGGACAAGCCCCGTACAAAGCCTTTATGCAGAAGTAAATGTATGGACGCTGCATCTTCAAAGATCATATAGGAGTTTTACATATTTCCTGAAAACAAATTCAAACGCTCAACGTCCGTCTTATTCATGCATAAACGAAAAGACCGCTGTCACACTTTTCTATAACCGACCTACAGCGAGAAGGCCGTTCTCTTTGCGAGCGAGGAACCTTAGTGTGAAAATGGATTTTCTAGTGCTTGAACATTGTCCTATGGCTCCAGCAAAACTGTTACCGCCATGGCAATGGCAGCTGATAGAGTGTGACACATCCTTTGTAGAGGTCATTAAACATGCGCCAGAGGTACATATCAAAATGGATTTACTAGGACTCCAGTACAAGTACTCGTTCACAGAGTTTTACAAAGACGCTTCCAAGTCGCATGCCGGGGTGTCTTATGCTGCCGTTTGTCCATGCTTTTGAGAATCCGGTGTACTGCACCCTGAACCAACTTTATTTACGAATGAGGCCCATGCACTATTGTCGGCTGTGATGCATATAAGCAAATCAAAACATTAAAATGCAGTTATATTAACAGACTCCCTAAGCGTCGCAAAAGCCTTGAAGTCACTCTGTAAAAATAAAAACTTGTACTTACTGTACCGGATTTACTATACCGGGTTATCCCACTTCTGACACCATGTATCGTGTTTGAAGTAACGGACCGAGACGACTTGTTGCTGAGCAAAGAATGACCAACTGGTCCTTTATTCATATGCTTATGTACTTGCGTACGCAGCGAGGGAAAGGAGAGTCAGGGAAAGAAGTGCCAAAAGATATCTGCGCACATGCGCGATAGCTTGTTTTGCTACACTTACTGAGCGCTATTACAGTCGCTGTAGAGCTTATATATCTAACCAGCATGCCGTGATATGCTGGGTACCTGGCCATATAGGCATCGAGGGTATTGTACTAGCTGACCAAATGACCACATGACGGTCTTAGCAAGCTATTATTCTTACGGCTGCTGTCCCTGTCAGAGATCTGAAGCCTTTCTTACGAAAGCAACTACGAAGCAACAGGCAACGCTTGTGGGACGTGGTAACAAAGAATAAGCTTCACTTGATTAGGCGACGGTTACGTTTCTGGCCCCCGAAAACGAAAACACGACCAACTGATGTCCTATTCTGCCGGCTCAAGATAGGACACACCTATGGCAGCCACAATTTTTTACTGACTGGAAATGAACCTCCAACCTGTGGTAGATGTGGTGAAAGGCTGACCGTCCTTCACGTCCTCTTGGAGTGTCGGGAAGCCGAAGCTCAGAGAAACATTTTCCTCTTGCATGTCGCCAGCAAAGCCCTCTCCATCCTGCAATGTTTCTTGGTGCAGAGCTCTTCTTTGACTCTAAAGCAGTTTTAGGTTTTTTGAATGATGTCGACTTCCAAGTTTCTAGCCCCATAAATTCATAGCACATCCTCTTTCCAGAAGATGCCGCTGTGATGGTAGTTTTGTATAGCACATGCCTCCAGGCCCTTGCATCTCAATGGTTCTGTTAAGGCAGTAGTGTTCCTTGCAAATGTTTATCTATGACATATTTCACAATATCATCATTATTTCACAATGTATCTTTCATGTCCATTGTACAGCTCAATAACCATTGGCATAATTTTACCTCATATAGGTTTTATGCACTTTACAGTGACTGTTTTAGGCCCGTGTACAGACACGTGACATTTACCCTTCATGATTCATAGCGCCACTGCGAACTCATTAACACCGGCCTGTAGCTCTTCGGCCACAAAACACCACACTCATCATAATCGTTCAATCAGGTAATCGAGAAATCCGCTGAGTACGATCAGCCTCTCTGTATAGCTTTCATAAATTACGAAAAGGCAACTGATTCAGTAGAGATCCCAACAATCATATAGGCATTACGTAATCAAGGAGTACAGGAGGCTTACATAAATATATTGGAATTCCACAGCCACCTTAATTCTCCACAAGAAAAGTAGAAAGATACCTATTAAAAAAGCGGTCAGAAAAGGATACACACTCTCTCCCATGCTATACACTGGGCGATTGAAAGAGGTATTCCAGCTATTAAACTGGGGAAGGCTTATGACGGAGGATCAACGGCGAATATCTCAGCAACCTTCGGATTGCAGATGACATTGTCCTGTTCAGCAACCCTGGGGTCGAGTTACAACAACTTATTGAGGAGTTTAACAGAAAGTGTAAGAGTGGGGTTGAAAATTAATATGCAGAAGAGAAAGATATCGCTCAATAGCCTGGCAAAGGAACAAGAGTTCACGATCGCCAGTCAGCCTCTAGAGTCTGTGAAGGAGTGCGTTTACCTAGGTCAATTACTCAGAGGGGATCCTGATCATGACAAGGAAATTCACAGAATAGAAATCGATTGGAGCGCAAACGGCAGAAAACATTGAATTCTCACTGGAAGCTCACCATTATCAATGAAACGAAAGGTGTACAATCAGTGCATTCTGCCGGTGCTACCATATGGGGCAGAAACTTGGAGACTGACAAAGAAGCTACAGAACATGTTAAGGACCGCGCAACGAGGGATGGAACGAAGAACGTTAGGGGTAACGTTAAGAGACAGGAATAGAGCGGTGTGGATCAAAGCAAGCGGGAATAGTCGATATTCTAATAGACATTAAGAGAAAAATGGAGCTGGGCAGGTCATATAATGCGTAGGTGAGATAATCGGTGGACCATTAGGGTTACAGAATGGGTGCCAAGAGAAGAGAAACGCAGTTGAGGATGGCGGAAGGCTGAGTGGGGCGATGAAATTAGAAAATTTTCAGGCGCAATTTGGAATCGGCTGGCGCAGGACAGGGGTAATTGGAAATCTTAGGGAGAGGCCTTCGTCCTGCAGTGGACAATGAATAGGAATATGATGACGATGATTATGATGATGATGATGATCCTGATGATGATGACGGAATTCTTCAATGTACGCCTAAATCTAAGTACATAGGTGTTTTTTTCTTTCGCCCCCATCAAAATTTACGGGGCTTCATGCTCCAACGTAACCCTGGGGTTATTTGAGACGCGGTGTAGTGCAGGGGCTCCGGCTTTACATGACTGCGTTGGATTCTCTAGCGCGCACTTAAATATACGTACATGAGCGTTTTAGCACTTCAGTCCCACCTAAATGCGACACCCGCGCCGGAAGATAAAGCCCGCCACGTCATGCTGAACAGCAGGACACCGCTGTCGCCACAGTGGCGGGTATCTGCGCATTGCCAATAATGGCGAACTGGTCTTTACGTTTTTACAATGGGCTGTGCCATTGAGTGCAAGAGTCGAGTGCAATGTTATTCCTACTGCCCAGTTCTTAAGAACTTAGAAAGATCGTTAAAGACCGAGAGAGAGAGAATAACTTTATTGAATTGGGTAAAGAGGGATAGGGGATTAGGAGCTTGATGGGTGATGATGATTAGATCGAAAAAGGCAGGAATGTCAACTTTAACAAAAATATTGACAGTAAAAATGCAGAATTTGCAAACTTCCCACGATAAGACTTATGCAATAGGCCGGCTACGTGAAACTATTTCGCTTCTCGAAAAACTTTCGCCTGGGATATGCCCTGGTATATTTGACTGAGCGTTGCAATTAGAACATGCTTCTGAGCACTTGTCGAAATGGAAATTTCTTTTGAAACGCTTTCTTTGAGGACAATCCAGGACTGCGTGACCATGGCTGCCAGGTGCCGCTGCTGTCTTGTCGAACCGTTCTCGCTAAAGAAAATTTGTTAAGTGGCTGCATATGGCATACAACCGCCGTTCCCCCGCACAACAGCCCGAGGCGCTTAGCATTGTGCCACGATCGCACGTATAGATTTACGGTGTAAATGCCAACTATTTCTTTAAGAAGATATCTGCATGTGTCACGCTGCGTAGCTCGAGTGCGCGCACGAGTTTCCTTTCAGGCAAAGTCAAAGGAATGAAATAGGCTAGTTAATAGCATTTGTTTAGGCGCTTTACGAAGGCTTCACTTCACATAGGTGCAGGATGTGCGTTCAATCTGCGTAGTGTTATTCGAAGAAATCAGCTAATTAGGAAGCCTATAATGTTAACGAGGACACAAAAGTAACATAAAATGCTCATTTGGATACAGTGAAATTAAGAATATTCATTCGAGATTAGCAACAGCTGGAATAAACTGTGGGAAAATGCTCGGAATACATACAAGCAGCGCTTCAACTGGCATTGTTGGTTTGGTCATATCTAAAGTTGATTTTTTACTAATCAATAGAATATGCATTGTAATTCGTTTATCTAAATAATTTAGGCACCAACATTTCCCTGCCTGGAAAAAATGCAATTCAGAAGGGACGTTTTTTTTTTTTTGTTGTATAACTCTAAAACATGCCATGCATAATTTGTATCCTTTAAAGTCTTTGTAGCATGTGGCGACGGGGTCAACGCACCAGGAGAAAGTATTCTCACACTAAAATTTACTGGATTACGACCTGCAATAGCATTGTTGATGCTCACTGACCATCTGAAACGATTATAGTTTACACTAGCGCAGAATATAGTTCGAATTTATTTAACTTCCTGCCAACTCAAGTCAATTTTTTAGAAATGTAACAGGGCTGTTGTACACAATATTTCGGTAGACATTCTATTTTTTAAAGTTATATTACAGCTTAGACCAACACACTGACATAACCATCAGGCGTAAGTTCCTGAAGCGCAAGCAAGCGTTGTCGTAAACATTATGTTTAACACGTCCTCGTCATTCGCTGTACAAGTTTCTCGCTCTAAGCGTCGCATTTCTTTGTAAGGTACTTCATCGATTACTATTTCCGGCCACGGCAACTCAACGTGTATGAAAGCAGGGTACCTCGAAAGCAGAGTGCTCCAAAACTAAGAGTGTTCACAGAGAAAAAAGAAAGAAGAAAAAATAAGAAAAACTAGATAGGACAGCGAAGCGCATAGGATATATTGAGCCCGAGAACTGTCTAATCGAGCACTAAAGGCTCTGCGCGGCCGAGACAGTTTACTTTTATTTATTTATTTATTTCCCACGATAAGACTGCCGTTTCCTGTAAAGAGCACGCTGTATTGGGTGGTTCAAAGAATTGAGCAATTTTTTTTTCTTTTACTATTTTTCTACGCGACCCCTTCGCAATGTACTTCCATGTAGTTTTGTTTCGCAGAAAAGACGGCCGTCATGAGAAGCCTTGCACAAGTTTGGCTTGGAAGAAGTAGAGTGCGTGTTTGTATTCAATCCTTGTCCGTCCACTCATAGAGTTAGTGAAAGTGTTCCGAAATTGAGGGCCCCACTTCTGTGCAAGGTGCTTATCGACGAAGTGTTGTTGAAAGCTGTGACAAAAGAATAGGCTTAAAAAACGCTTGCCAATGTAACAGAACACCTTGGGATTACGAAAAACGCCTACACAGCACTTAGTCAAGCATAAATAAAATTTTTCTGAAACAGACACATGGTGATGAACTAGAATATTTGAAGTAAGCAGAGTTTTGGTTGTGGAGACGCTATTTATAAAGACAAACGGCATTTAGGTGACCAAGGGACGAAGCTTTTTAAAAGCAGCAGAGTTCTATGAAGATCACGCAGACCTAAGAATATACAGCAAAAAGAAACAGCTCACTTCGCTGCATAAACGAGGAAATTAATGCGTAATCTAGAAGAATAATTTTGTAACGCACAGGTTCTCTCGGCTACTTGTGCGCGTGCTGAAAGTATTACCGAACAATTCCACCTGAACACGAATTAACTTTTGTTGACGGGAAAGATTGCGAATCGCAAGCAGAAGCTTTCTCCTTCAGCTAGGATTAATCTGGCGTTTCTAGGTCCTAATATACGAGTGGGGAGCCAAAAAAAGAAAAAGATACAGTTTCGCTGTAAAGTCGAACCATAGATAGTAATAGCGAAATGTTAGACAACCACACGAACTAATGTTTGTGCGTTTATCGGCAGTATAAAATTCTGTAAATATTTGCTTAAGTTAACAAGTATGGTGTCACGCGCGCGCATACAAGCATGGGCAGATTTCACTCAATGACCGCACGCACTCCCTGCCGCAAAGCTGGCGTGAGAAGCGCGGGAAGCGGGGAACACTTCATGCTTCCGCTTAATTCACTGCGTTGCTGAAACTGATTTGATTATGTGACCTCCAATACTAGACGTTTCAGGAAGCCACGCAAATGAAGTCATCCAGGGTGTTGCACATGGTGCGATTTTCGGCGCTTCGGAAGTACGATTAGAATTGCATGTGAGTGAAATTGAAATCGCCCTCGTCGGAGGGGGTTTGCGGCTCCCAACCAACAAGTTGTTCACATGTCGCACCGATCGTAGCAATCGGTGTCACTTTTGACCACCAACATCAAGAAAGAAAGAAAAGAAGAGGGGAGCGGGTTCGTCGAAATTGTGCCGAGAGCTACTTCGCGCTTTGTTTCCGTTATGGGAGTGGTTGGGAAAAGACGTCTGTCATTCAACAAATCCAGAAAACTGCAGCTGATTGTGAAGAGCCATGGATTATTGGATACGATACGAACCATCAGCACCAGCACGCAAACCGAGGCAATAAACACTCGTACTTCAGGTTCCATTCTCTAGTTTCTATGCATTTGCTGACTAGCAGCGCCACAAGAAGTGGTTTCGGTGCTGTCATGAAGACGGGATACTCACGGTCTCTCACTCTTCATCTTTAGGAGGAGGTACTCGTCTCTTGCAACATGCAGTTTAAGTCCACTTGGGTGAACGAACCACGCTACATCGAACAATGCCCGGCCTGGCGTGGCAGCCAGTAGAATCCCGCTGCAATGCATTTGATTGCAGGTCTTCCGTGACACAACGAGATCTTCAGGCGGTCAGCCTGGCAACTACGCGTGATGTGATCACTAACTTCTTAAGTGCTTGCTTCGCCAGTCGGCTTTGGCTTTCGTTCTCTCGCCCTTCAGGACAGTATGACTTACTTTCATGATTCCGTTTATTGATATGACCAGTCGCAAAAGCAAAAACCAACCTTTCGAGTGTTGTGCATGCTTGCTTTTTGTGCCTCCCAGAGACAAATTCACATAAATGTAGGGTGGTTCAGTCTATGTGAATGTGGAGTTTTTTTGTTGTCTAGTAACGTCGAGATAAATCTGGGGCCGTTCATTGTATAACAAAAACAAGACCTACTTAGGGCATTATGCTCACTGCTCAAACTACATGACTTTCCTCATAAAGCGCTTGAGGCTGTGATGGGCATCAAACCTAGCCGCGTGCGATAAGATGACGGCTTTACGGCTCGAATCTATGTGACTGAACATGACGTTGGTCGGTTAAAACGGTTAGAACCATTTTTCACGAGCTCAAACCTGAGAACTCTTAATTAATTACTTATGGGATTTTATGTGCCAAAACCACTTTCTGATTATGAGGCACGCCGTAGTGGGGGACTCCGGAAATTTGGACCACCTGGGGCTCTTTAACGTGCACCTAAATCTAAGTACACGGGTGTTTTCGCATTTCGCCCCCATCGAAATGCGGCCGCCGTGGCCGGGATTCGATCCCGCGACCTCGTGCTCAGCAGCCAAACACCATAGCCACTGAGCAACCACGGTGGGTTGACAACTCTTGAATAGCGGCACAATTGGACAAATTTGTGAGGCACCATGATTATCTTCAAAACAGGCCATGGATAAACTGCTTAGTCTGGTACGGCTTAGTAACATATCGAGCGAAAGTTGGAAAGATTGTGAGAGTCAAATGCTGTCGGTTTGTGCAGATCATTTGGGCGTGCAGATGACATCATCAGATATTGAGCGCACTCACAGGATAGGCTATTTTTCTTCCATAAGGAATAGACCAATTTTAGCACAATTTCGCTTCTTCAAAGAAAAACGAAGTAGATTTGTGAAGGCGCACGAACTTAAACGTACCACTTTGTCAATAATTAGGGATTACTCAAATAGCGTCCGGTTGGCAAGGGTAACGCAGGTTGCATTTGCCAAAGAACACAATCAAAGTTTGAGTCTTCCCTTTAATGAATTGGTTATGGAAAGCGAAAGGATATATGTATGGTTCATTCACCGATAATGTAAACACCGTCCACTAACAAGCACAAGCGTTCTTGCGATGCCAAAAGCGCAATCAGCAGGAACTTGTCTTTGTCGTCATAAACTGGCGAAGCATAGACAATAAAAAGTACGCGTTTTTGGAGCTCGTGAATATCACGAATACCGATATCATTTTAGGTTCTGAGTGGTGGCTTGACGACAGCATTTAAAATGCAAAGGTTTTTCCGTCTAGTGTAAACGTCTATCGCAGATACTGCGATACGTGTAGCGGGCACGTTTTCATTCTGGTTGGCGATAGATTGAAAAGCGTGCCAGTATGCTTTGAAAACCTAGAGTGCAAAGCTTTGTGATGTAAAGTTGAGCTGTCTGATGCGCAATACGTTTCGGTGGTTTGTTTTTATCTTCCTATTAACATTAACAATGTTCAACCGCTTGAAGCTTTGTCTGAAGCATTGGGTACTTGAGGTGCGGCGTACCTTCTGTAGGGATACAACTTTGACCTTCCGTATATTGACTGGATTAGTTACGCCCTCGTTTTGCGCTCACGGTCTGGCCCTTACTTGACAGTTGATGAACTTATTACCGAGCGTGCATGCGAACAGTTTCTCAATTCCCCCACAAGGTACAGTGGGAAATGTGCTAACATACGAGATCTTGTTATTTATAATCACCCCACTTTTATAAAGTCAGTTACAGCGATGACGGGGATTAGTGCATATGAAGTAGTTGTCAGTAGTATCGCTTGCCAGAATATAAAGTTTAAAGAATGCAGCTGCGAAGAATGTATTTTTATGAAATCGGTAACTACGACGCCATATCGCCCAATCTTTCGTTGCTTTTGACCAAATTTTTTTAGTGTTCTTTAGTGATGAACATTAGCAGTCTTCCGAATCTTTTTAAAGCTGAGATCGCTAGTCTTCTCAGTTGCCATCTTCCCTCCAAGATGGCCTACGAGGCAACGTAAGCCTCATAAGTCAAGTTACTGGAAACTTAAGGCAGTTAATTAACAAAAAGAACAACCGCTGTTTCAAACGCTTCCGGCTAACAAAGTCTGCTGTTGTTCAGGAAAAACTTGGGGAACTAAGCAAAGTGCTAAAAAAACAATTAAGAGAAGCTAAGTCTTCCTTTCTCCCTTCCTTAGAGAGATCACTTATTACTAATCCCTTGGAAGAGCGAAAATATGTAAAATAGATTAAGACGGATTTAATTGGGAGGCCGGACATTATCGATGATCAAACTTATCGAAAGACTCAGGCAAGGGAGCCTGCTTTAACGGATATTTTCGAATGGATGTTTTATGAATTATTTCAAGATGAAATGTCCTCTGTTATGTGCCAGGTTCTTGAACCTATGGTTGACTTTGTTATCTCCGGAAATGTTGTGTGCGCTCTTTTTAGATGCGTTAATTCCAACTCGGCTCCAGGGTCTGACACCATTTCCAATTACGTATTGAAGACATGTGCAAGAGCCTGGGCGTCCTTTCTGGCTATTTTGTTTTTCTAAATTACTAGAAGACCAGGAACTTCCGTCTTAGTGGAAGTTTGCGAAAAAAAATAGTGTCACTAACAGCAGATCAATTTCTTCGACAAGCGTCTCTTCTAAAATCCTTGAGCACGCAATCTATAGTATTATGATAAAACATTTGGAATCCAACCAATTCTTTGCTTCAATTCCATATGGTTTTAGATCCGGTTTATCATGTGTTGCACAAATGTGTGAATTTCCTCATGATGCTTTAAGTTTATACAATATGGGGCTACAAGTTGATCCGGTATTCCTAGATTTTTAGAAGTCATTCGATACGGCTGCACAAGCTATTGTTTACATAAATTGTTATTTTTAGGCCGGCCTGCTTATGCTCTTGGTTGGCTAAGGGATTATCTATCTTGAGCAAAACAGTCAGTTGTCGTAAATGGTTTTTCTTCGTTTGTGGACTTGACTTCCGAGGTGTCACAGGGTTTACTGTTAGGACCGCTACTACTTTAGTTGCGTCAGACAATACGCGAGCGATACTGTGATCTATTAGTCCATACACGCCCCAGATTATATTAATGTCTCAGAACGTGATCATGACAGCGTGGTTTTGTGGGGCGAAAAAAAAAAGAAAATGCGTTTGAATTTAAGTGTTGTTGTATTAGTCTTACCAGGAAACGCCCGCCCTTCCATTCTTGTTATAACCTGTCTGGTAACCCACTTGGCCACGTTGAACATTTTAAGTACCTTGCTGTCTATATATCTTCTCACTTAACTTGGAATAAGTATATAAGTTATATAACTGATAAAACCAATGGCGCGTTATATTTCGAAAACCGTAAGTTCAAAACTGTCCCAAAAAGGCTCAAAGAAGCAATGTCAACAATGTGTGACTAATCCTTGAATATGCTTGCCCAGTATGGGATCCTCATGGCCAAATGCTTATCCATGAACTTGAATGCATCCAAACCATGCTGCATGCTTTGTGATTTGTAATTATAAGCTTTAGTGCAGTAGAACTCAAATTAAGAATGAACTAAGTTGGAAAGCTCTTCAGCTGCCTCCAAGAACATTTTTGCGATTAATTTCTTTTTCATTAAATTTTTCACGATGAAACTGCTATTAATATGGCATTTTCTTGATTTAAATTGAAATTGAAATTGATTTATTCATTATAAATTACAGGTTACAAAAAACAGTTTTATATAGAGGGAGGTCCCATAGTCAATGGCTGTATCGGGACCTCCTGTTATTTATAAATATGCTTTTCCTAAAGCAACGAGGAGCAGCACGTTACAATTATATATAAGGAAACACAAAAGAAAGTAAGTAATGGAGAATACAAAACTAGATATAATTGTGCAGTTAGGAGTTACAATAAATCTAGCAAAAAAAACTATGGAATCGCAAGGAGCAAATGCAGTAAAACTAAAAGAACTAAACGAAATTGAAAGTAACAGACAAAATATTTAACCCAAACATGCAACAGTACAAATAAAAAAAACTTCAATATATATACGTCTCTTAATGTAACAATACAAATAGCAAAAAAAAACTTAAAAATACACAAGCATATACTATAAGGGCATACTAGATGTCGCACTTAAATGATCGAGCGAAAAAAGCTTGACAAATAAGAAGCCGATTACCGCCCCCCCCCCCCCCCCCCCTCTGCTGTACTTCCGCATTCATATTCTTCCTCCTACGATTCACCAGTGAAATCAGTCGGATGCGAGTGTTGAGGATGTTCCCGCAAATATGTTTTGTTCATCTTTGCAAGGTGTATGTCTTAGTTGAGTGTTCTAGTGACGGCTGTGCTTGTCTGCTTTCCTGTTTTTCATTCCGGCTATTCTTTCGACCCGTCTACGATGATGCAGAATTGGGGGATGCATGTTCATGAATAAATAAATAAAATGTGCTTCAACGTTGGCTTCCTGTGCTGATAGATGGTAATACTACGTATGTACATGTGAGTGCTTTTCAAGTTATTCCCACACCCTTCCAGTTGCCGAGGTGTCCCACACGAGACAAAAAGGTCTTCGAGTATCCAACTGTGAAATAACTCATGTAGGCGAAACTTGAAATTATTCCTTCATTAATTACTTCCAAGTCAATGTGTTAAATAATTAGTTAACTATTCAGCATTCGTTAAAGTAATTAATTAATGCATTATTTTGTGAAATAATTAATTACACATTATCGAACTGTGAGTGTGCTGGTGGTTTGCATTACTCATTACCTAGATGATTGAGTAATTAGGCAAATAATTACTTGGTTAATAATTACTTTTGCTATCTCCAATACAGTGTTTGTGCTGGGACTTTTAGAAATTAAGTTTCCAGTACCTTTACAGAATTTCCATGTAGTGTTTGAGTGATGCCTGGATACAAACGAGTAAGTTTTCGTTGATAAATGTTTTCGTGTGTGACACGGAATTTTAAGAATTGCATATGCATTACTACAGCTGTTGATTTTCTGCAGCCTAGTGATGTATAATCAACAATTGTGACTTCTACGGCTAGCTATTGTATATCACCTGATATCACTCGCAACGTATTTGCGGACTGGAAATAATTGCATCGAGCAGAATCAAGAGTTAGTGGAATGCTTAAGTGCTGCTATTGAGGGTTTCGGGAATGATGCGAAATTATCCTGTTAAGGGACATCAATGCCCACCTACAGGACCTAGATGGCTAAACCGACAACAACGGAAAGTCAATGCTAGATCTTTGTGAACAACATAACCTCGTAATCGTGAATACAGGGCTTAAGCATGAAGGGCAGATGACGTGGGAAGAGGGAAACCGGCAATAGACCATTGATTACAGTCTCATGACTGAAGAAAGTCATTATAAGTTGAGAAAAATGGTCATTGACGACGAAGTATATAGCAGCATAGGGAGTTACCATAAACGCATCATTTTGAAAATGGGATATGTAGTTGGGAAAGAGAGCACGGAGTGCAAAATCGCTAGTCCAAATTTGAACGCTGAGAAAATAACAAATATAGACACAAGAGTAGAGGAAGAACTCGGCAAATGGCCAAGTAAAGTAAAAAGCAATGAGCTTCTAAGTGTAATAACGACAGGAATACGGAAAGACAAACAACGTGTTCGCTGGAAAGGAACAATGAAACGGAAAAGCTGATGGAACAGGGTGATATGAGAAGCGATCACCGAACGACAGGAAGCATCCCGAGGGCACAGGCAGGCGCAAGAAGGCGCAGCTGCCGCAGGATGAAGTGGTTAGTAAATGAGAAATATACCGGGAGAAAAAGTGTATGGTTCAATTACTGGTGCAAGCAAATATAAAAGGTGGAAGTGAATGTTGGTTGTCAGAAACGCTAAGAAACATGAGGCTGCACCTAGAATATTTTGGAACCGCATACAATTATTAGGCAGGAAGTCAAAAACAATAGAACAACATATCGTAAACGAAGATGGAAACAAGCTGAAAGGGGAAGGGGTATTAAATTTCATCAGAAAAATAAAAGCCGAATCTTTCCAAGGCAATGAATGACGAGGTTGTGTTTGAAAAAAAAGAGCACGAAAGAGAACCAGGCGGAAAAGGAGCTGGTGCTGACACATTTCAACTGGAAGAAAGCCGAAGAGAAAATTCCTAAGCGAGAAGCCACAGGGCTAGACGAGGTTGTTGTTAGGCTGATTAATGAACTAGGACCAAATAGTATGGAAGCTCTGGTGAAAGCAGTGGAAAAAGCTTTAAAAGATAGAATAACAGTCAGTTGGTGACAAAGAAGAATGAATTTAATGTATAAAGGTAAGGGGGAGAAAAATAGCATTCACTTGCATTGGCCGTTAACCATTAGATCGGTATACAGGTTTGCAATGCAAGCAATGAAAGTGAAGCTGCAAGCATGGGCAGAGAAAAATGGCATTTTGGGAGAACTTCAGGATGGCTTCAATATAGGTAGGCATTTGGATGATAACTTATTTGTTCTTTCTCAGTGTATTGAGATATGAATATGAAGAGTAGAAAGCACAGCATTATATATGGCCTCTGACATTATAGGAGCGTATAACAACGTAGACTGCAACATTTTATGGCATATTCTGGAAGGGGAAGGCTTAGGCGACGATTGTCTACAGCTTTGGAGAGAGATTTACCTAGAAAATACCGTTTGCGTTGAATAGGAAGGGATGAGGGGTGAGGAGAAAATTGATATCAACAAGGGACTGCGGCAGGGGTGCGCTTTATCCCCACTGCTCTTTATGATGTACGTACATGGTGAGGATGAAGATGGCGATAGAAGGAAGTAATATCGGGTTTTATCTCTCGCACACACACAGGCAAGTACAGTAATAGAGCAGCAGCTTCAAGGTTTATTTTATGCGGACGACATTGTGTTGCTAGCTATCAAGCAAAGTGATTTACAACGTGTGACTAATATCTGTGGACAGGGAGGCGGGTATTTAGGTTCAAAATTTAGCGTTAGAAAATCAGGTGTTATGGGATTCAATGAAAACTGTGCACAGACAGTGGCAATACAGGGCCAGGAAACGCCTCGGGTAAAATAATATATATACATATATATATATATATATTGGTATGTGAGTAAACGAAGGCAATACATATATGGAAACACGGGAATAAACTCTAACAGTAAATGGGAAGAGAAATACCGCCATAATGAAGCACAGAACGCTATGGGGAATACAATAGGTACGAGGTGCTCCGGGGTATGTGGAAAGGTGTAATGGTTCCAGGACTTATTTTTGGAAATGCGGTTGTTTGCTTCAACTCAGGGGTACAATCAGGACTCGATGACAACCAAAGGTCAGTGGGACGCCTCGCATTGGGCGCTCACGGGAAGACTACAAATGAAGCTGTACAGGGTGATATGGGTTGGACTAGTTTTGAAGTGAGGGAAGCTCGCAGTAAAATTGAGTATGAAGAACGGCTGAGGAATATGAAAGAAAGTAAATGGGCTGGGAGAGTGTCGAGTTATTTGTACAGAAAAAACAATGATTAACAGTGGAGGAAAAGAACTAGGAAGCTTACCAGCAAGTATGCGGCCTGTAAAGTGAGAAACACAGCAACAAAAAACGTCAAGCGGAAAGTCAGAGAGGCCGAAATAATCTCATGGGTGACAGCAATGGTAAATAAACCTGTCATGAGTAACTACTTAAGAGGAAAAAAACGAAATCAGGAAAGAAATAGTTTATGATAACTCAAAGAGAACTCATTACTTTTCGAAGCGGGATCAGGTTGCCTTAGAAGACGCACCTAAAAGCGAGATATAAGTAGGAAGAAGAAACATGTGCTTGCTGTGGTTAAGCATGGAAACGATGGAGCATGTTATATTGGAATGTGAAGATATCTGCCCAGCGGTCGATTTAGGCACCACTGGCCTCCTTGAAGCCCTTGCTTTCACCGAGAACAGCAACAAAGTAAACATGTCTGCAATAGAGATTAGTAAGAGGCGATCGGCAGATTGATTGAGGAAAAGTAGGGAAAAGACAAGAAATGGAGACGTACAAAAACAAACCTCGCAATAGGGGGTCAGAAAATTTGATTATGCGAATTCATCGTGAGTTTTTCTTTCTTTTCCTCTTTTTTTGTCTTTTTTAACCTAGGTAGTACATGAGGCAGTATAATAGCAAGAGCGTGGTGGCGTAACCCACCACCCCGTTTCGAAGGGGACGCTCATAACCTCCATCCATCCTTATAAAACTCCTTGATAACTTGAAAGTACCGCCATTCTGAACTCTGAACCTGAACTGAAATGAATTCTGAACCCCTGCGCTGCCCTCGCACGGGAACCAGTTCTGCGCCTGTTGTTCTGTACGACGGCTAGACTCCTTGCCGTTGCCCTTGAAAGTGCGCGGATCTTGCGTTTTGCTTGTGTTTTGCTTTTTTGTTGCCGCCATTTCTTTCTTTAGCATAGCTGGCTCGGCGCCGCGAACATTGCACGCTGTGTTTCCTACGGTGTTGTGCCAGCGCTATGCCGTGCTGCAGCAAAGGTAACGAAAACAAGAAGCCTGAAGATGATTATGCAGTTCTTATACCACAAGAAAAGTGTTACGGCTTGCGCAAGAAGCGGTGTCTGCACAAGATTGGCCAAAAGAACTTCCGACAAAGAACAGTGTTTTTTGCGAGGTGCGGCGCCTTTTTTATTGCTCGTATCAAAAGTATCTCCTAATGCTTCATTTTTTTTATACTTCCGCCCTGCTCAGCGTTTCTGCTGCGACAATTTTTAGGTTGCATAAAAATGAGGGTGGCCTCAGTATGCTGAATATTGTGCTGAGACTCATCACCTTGCACGTCGTCAACTGTTACTCGACCGGAAATGCAGCACTATAGCTTCTGCTTTCGGCGGTGAATATACATGTGAGAAAATATAGCCTCACGTTCGCACTTTTCGTGATTGTTAGGATCCGATGCCTGTTTTACTGGAAATCGATATAGCGGTTTGTAGAGGAACTTTCTTTCCAGCTTAGTTCGATGTGTGCGTCACTCACCTAGATATAATGAATGCCGGCTTGAAAAAAATGGCAAGTATACGCGTGGCATCGAGGGTGATGAGCGCTAGCTGGCCTTCATTGCGTTTCTAACGCGTAAGCATTCTTTGGTCAGTACCCCAGCGCCGTCACGCGAAAGCTGCAATGCCTTGTATCTGCATAAAAATGCATAATTTGAAAGCTTAAGAAATTCAGTCGTTATAATAGTGTAAATGTAGATGATTGGCAGCTTTATGAACGATAAGGGGCAATATAACCCACCCGCCAAGAAATAAAATAAGAAGATACTCATAGATATACATAGGGATCCTTCGAAAATGCATGGGTAAGCTTATAGTAGGGGTGGGCCAACTGAAATTTCTGGGGGAAGGAGGCAACTTGAAATCTGTGGATACGCCAAGTCGAAATTTGGGAGTGGGCCCACTGAAATTTGGGGGTGCGCTAACTTAAATTTGGGGAGGAGGGTAACACAAATTTGGGGCTTGGCCAACTTAAATTTTGGGATAAGCCAAGTTGAAATCTTGGAATGGGCCAACTGAAATTGGGAGTATGCTTAAGCATACTTAGACAACTCTAGTGCAGTTTGTGCATTATTTTTTTCAGTTCTTGAAATTAATTTGAATTGGGCTGCCACGCATGCATGAGTGGGTGACAATAATTATTTAGTTGCTCATGGATACAGCAAATGTGCAGGTGGCACGTGTTAACATGAGCGCATACGCTTTTTCGCACTGCAATTGCACAACCGTCCTATTCAGTTTAGAGCCCACAGTGCAAAAGGTACTTTCACATTGAGAAGACAAACACATGGACAAACATTCGCGTCTAATTCATCACAAGAAGGCGCGCTAAATATAATACATGCGGTGCACATGCGCGTACAAGCAACAAAAAATGTCCAAATAGAGAGGGATGTGCCCGAATAATTACTATGACAGATGCAAAAGGCAAAGCATGTTATCATGTGGCACAAAATGTCTGGAGTATAGAACTCGCTTTGAAGCTCCTTTTACATCAGTGTACCCCATTCATACGGCTTTAAGACGAAACCAACCTCCTCATCAACGTTACCTTCAGCATTCTCGAAGCTATTATCACCAGTTTTTTTTTAGTGTTCTACACCACTGCGGCGTGCAAGTGGCCCAAAATCATGCGTCTTCATCGAATACTGCGGCCCGCACGCGGGAGTCATGGAGAAAGAGCGAGCCGTGCGCGTAGGTGGCGCGCGAGGAGAATCGAGAAGGAAAGTGCCGTGGGGAGGAGAGTGTCGCTTTGAAATTATCAATGGGCTTTACCCGTTTTATTTAGTATACCCTAAAGGCCCTCCAATGGAGGGTATTACACAGGGGGGATATGCAACATCGTCAAAGGTAACATGTAACAGGGGACAACAATATACAAGCTAAGAAAGGAAACCGGGTGCTAGAAAAGGGTTCCTCGATGCCCGCGGCTGTTCATCCCTGCGTCTGACTCTTCGGGAACAGACGAGCACGTTTTTTTTTTTTAATTTGTGCTTGCCATCAGATGAGGCGAAGCAGCAACATTGATAAGCCCCGCCGTGATACACAAAGGAGGCGCCCATTCTTAGAATCCACTTGCATGAAGATTGTGTAGAACGATCGCGTTGCTTTTATTATTATTATTATTATTATTATTATTATTATTATTATTACTATTATTATTATTATTATTCTTGTGCGCGGTCGCTAAGCAGCTTCGGTCACCACTCAAGTTGTTGTGGCATGGTTACGTGCATCCTCTGCAGGCCTTAAATTTAATTATTGTCCGTTGCAACGTAAAATCGATGTGCATGCAACAATTGCTTCGTCGTCCATGCAGAGCCGGCAGATCTCTGTTCCATTAATTGATTATCCTAACCCAGCTTCAGTGCTAGAAAACAAAAGTCGTTTATATGATTATGTCGTCGAGTTACTCGTCAAGGCAGAAGCATGCATTTGCTTTAGATAAGGATGTGAAATTCCTTCGTTTCTATAGCACGGAAATTAAAAGTGATAAGCGAACAAATTGACGCTTCACTGCCCGGTATCATTAACACTACCTGTGCCCGAATTATTCGCGCCGTCCACACAAGAAGGCACAGCGAGCAACCAGTGAAATACAAGCGTTCACGGCCTTCAGGCTTCTCTACTTCCATTGGCGATTTAGGTCAATCCGAATAAAACGTTTGCATCGTATTTGGGACAAGGACGGTCAAAGTCAAATAAGCGATTGATGATGACTTTGTGGCAGGCGCTTGGTCCGAACTTAGTTTTATCTGGATCGAGGTAGTCCGAGATCGAAAGTGCCACCTTGACAGCGGAATTACTCACCCTCACCAATTAGTGCTCTCGCCCGGCTTTCTTCGTGACGAACGAACCGCCATTTGTACACTAACAGCAGCCAGTGATCGCTCTAGCTATTTGAGCTCGTCGTTCCATTTTAAGCGGCCAGACCAGATATCATCGTAATGTTTTAAGTCCTGCAAGCGTCTTGTAAGAATGGGTGCTTGAACATCGACAATATTGCTCATTGTAGACGCGCGAATGCCATTTGCACTCGGTTAATAAACAAACAGATTGCACGTGCAGCAAAGCAAACGAACCTGCAGACGAAGACACGCACAGAAAACACTCATCGCAAACCAAGCAAGCGAAAAAAAAAAATCAGCTTGAGTGATATTGTGAACAAACATTACGAAGAACTCTGAAGGAACATTTTTTGTAACTTCTTTGGGCAGTAACTTGCCTATGAAATGCGGTCCTGTACAAAGGGTTAGGGGCCGAAGACCGCATTTTCTTAAGTTTTGACTGGTTACCCGGATGATCTCGTTTTGCTCTCGCAAATTGTTCCGACGATATCATTTGAGTGCCCGGATAACGGCTCTCGCTTTTGACTCAAGGTCACGTGAAGGCCGCCAATAACGGGAGCTAAGAGCATTTCATGCTTAAAAAGCGGCCGCGCACGTGACATGTGACGTCACTGAAAGTGGCGGCGCAGAAGCCCCGCCCTAGACGGACGAGTTATGAAAACCTGGATTCTTTCCTTCCTCTACGGTCTCCCGTTTCCGAGGCACATAGAGTTACCAAACCAGGAGCATAACACGCGCGCACTTTCCCAGCTGCCTATAGTACCGTAAGGTTGCTGTATAACCAGCGTGCGTTGGAATAGATTGCTAGTTGCGGGCCCTGTTCTCCGAAGACACGAAGCCCTCTTTTTTTTTTTTTTTTTTTTGTAGCGCGTGCGGTGGCTGGTGCGCAAGGGATGAACCTCTTTGAAACGCGTTGTACCGACATCATTACTCTGCGCGATGGCTTCACCGAGACAAAAGCGATTGCTTTGCCTTGCATGGAGTGTGAAAACCACCTGAACGTTTTCTTTCGCAGCTGAACGAAACGGTTGCTTCGCCTTGCTTCGCGTCGGGTTTGTGACGCGTCGCACAACTCTCGGATAACTTTTATAGCTGCGCGCGCTACGCCTGCTACGTAAGGGTTGAAGGTTTCGCTGGATCTGAAACTTACCCGCGTATTCTTAAACACGCCTTCACTCAACGTTTCTCCTCGACTCAGCCAAGTCGAGGCGACGGGTCTTCCTTCACTCAAGCGCCGTTGGGTTTCATGAACACTATTCCACCTTTCCTCCGCCAAGGAACGCCTTGAAAATGCACCCTTGACTTGTGTGAAGTGCACCGACCGAGAAAAGCGTCTGATATCGAGACTATTCCTAAATGTGCTTATCAAAACTACAATTATTTAAGACAAATATGTGTTTCCGTTAATTCGTCTTCCTAATCAAACGACAACATGGCGCAATGCACAACTTTGGCTCGGCAACGCTGCCACTGTGAGCATTTGACTGATAGATGAAGCGGGAGCTGTGTTTGAGGTCTGGCAACAATCGCACCACAACAGCTGAGAGCATGGCCCATGGCTGAAAACCAAGAAAATTTGCGCCAGCACTTGTCCGCTGCTCTTTGTTTCCTAGTGCTTCATTGGTGGTTCACGTTGCGGTTGTTAATCGCGGTTATTATGGGTGATTTTGTCTGTGTGTGTATGTTGACCGAGCCGGATTGACTTCGAACGAGGCCACAGATGGACCGGCCGATGGCCAGCTTTGTTTACCTTCAAGATTCAAGACAGATTGGTGCTGAAAGTTTGCTGAAAGCAACAAGAGGACAGAAACTACTGGTGAGTGGACCATTTTTGCATAGAAGCACATTATGTTGATGTGGTTTTCGCGAAGTTGCTGTGGCGGTGTCGATAAAACGTTTCGAAAGTGCTCAAGCATGACTGTTCATGTTGCGGGCATTAGCACTTGAAGCATATTTGAGGCAGCGTAAGCTTGCGCAGAACACTTTTTTTACTAATCGGAGCTTGTGGTAGATTCGGCACGACAGTCTGTTATTGGTTCCGCTTTTTTAAACAAAAATGTAAAAAGTACCTATAGGCGCCTATGTCTAACGATCATTTCAGTATCGCGTATGAAATGTTTCAGTATTGAGAACCCGTTATAACATACATGTGGCAGAATGCATATGGTTGTGTGCGTAGCACCGGCAGGTTAAAGAAAAGCGTTTTTGAGTCCTGTACTTTGTTT
The DNA here is from genome assembly GCF_023375885.2 of Dermacentor andersoni. Classification (NCBI taxonomy): domain Eukaryota; kingdom Metazoa; phylum Arthropoda; class Arachnida; order Ixodida; family Ixodidae; genus Dermacentor; species Dermacentor andersoni. The sequence continues at coordinate 366,587,179 of NC_092814.1, read as the reverse complement.
TAGAAACCGTGGTGGTTAGTCAGTTTGTTCAAATTGTAACAGGCATAGTCAATGAACCAGCGCAGGAGCCTGCATTTCCAGTGCTTCCTCACTTCACGTACACGCTACGCGATGTTTTAATCTTCCGGAAATTTCCTAGTCAGTAGTTCATCACCAGCATTAGTATTTTTCTCCTTACCTTTTTCAGTGTGCTATGTGGTAGCATTTGATGCATGTTCCATGAACTGTGTTTTAAGTTCCCGCAGTGGCCACATATTTTTAGTTGTGCTATGTCTTTTCATTTCCGTTGCTTAGATGCACTGATTTTACTTAGCGCGCGAACGCCTAGTGGACATAAAATTTTTGGAATTCTGGTGCAGGATGTGGGCTTTCGAAGGGCCAGCTGATGAAAAAAAATCAATGCCTGTGCTGCACAGCAAGGCTTGTGGCAGACCTGAAAGCATCGATAGATACGGTGCCTGCCCTGTTGGAATTCCGCCAGCCCGCTTCACTGAAAGAACCTAGGTGCTCAAGAAGTACTTGACTAACCTACCCGGTTATTAGCCTGTGCTTATATTCATCAACTTTGTAATAATATTAATGTTACGTCTCCTTACAGTGACAAAATGGCGAAATGGACACTGTTATTCCGAACCACAAACATGAAACAGCTATACCATAATGAAATGAAATCCATATTTTATTCCTGCTCAACTGTCATATAAACTTGTTTTGGAGACCATATATTCATGATTATGATGTGCGAAGTCATCAGTTGCCCATGATGTGTTGTGATTGCGATGTGAGCTTTTTACTGCCCACAATTTATGATGCAGCAGTTTCGTAGCATTTGCAGCCAGCAATTTCGTATGCTGAAGCTACTTTAGCATGAGCTTGTGTACATTAAGAAATATCACATAATTTTATGGTTAATCGCAGCTTGTCTGAAGTAAGGGTAATGATGCACTCTATACTGTATTTTTCAGGATCGTCATTGTGACAGTCTGCATCATCATTTGACCTAATTTGGGATCCTACAAGACACGCTGGTCCCCTGCGTTTTGTTCCTCGGTCAATTGGTGAATTTCTTCAAGCCCCATGGAAGCCAGCTGTCGTCTCTATCCAATGGAAGAAATTCATTGTTGCAGCCCTCATAATTCATCTTAAGCTGAAGCTAGAACCAGAGCAGAAACAGCATATATTCAGCAAGTGTTTACCATTACACGCCGTCGGGTGCCTTCACCCGACAGGCTACTGTCTAGAATACAGGTGGAGTTTTATTCTACAATACATACTATACTGCTTCTGTTTGCAAGATCAGCGTTCACGCTGTAATTGCATACTATCAAAGTACAAAAAGACGAGCATAATGTTAAGTTGTTTTAGAAAAAATAATTGCATTTGCACTTACCAGAAATTATTAAGGGGTACGTACTATTTTAATACATATGGCTGAAGAAAAAAGAACTGGATAAAAAATTCTATCACTTCAGCTACAACGTGTCTATCCTGCTAGTAACAGCGCAAAATGTAGACAAGAGACGAGACAAGAAGACACCACAAGCGCTGACTTTCAACAACGTTTATTCCGAAAGAAACACGGCTTCTTATAACCATTGCCCACACGTGTCGCAGTCACGTGATCGCACATCATGTGAAACGTGCACTTTTTCTTTTTTGCACTCAAGATAGTGGTTGCACATGCAAAAGCTCAAGTTCTTTTTTTGTAAGTAACAAGGACGGCGTGCTCACGCATTGGTCACGAAGTCTGGTAATCTCGGCTGCCTCAATTATCTCCCGAACCAGCTGGTCATTGTGTTTCTTCAGCACTTTACAGCGTCTGAATTCTGCGGCGCAATCTTTTGAGGGGCAATCTCTGATATGGATGCCTAGATTCCTGTTAGCCTGCTCGACGCTAAGTTTGTGTTCCTTCAGTCTTTCGTTTGCGCATCTCGAAGTTTGCCCTATATACCTTTTTCCACATTTCAGAGGTATTGAATACACCACGGCTTCTGTGCACTCCACAAAACGATTCTGGTGATTTATCGTGCACCTTTCCTGGTTTTTCGGCTCTTCAGCGTTGACGCCTCTGCCGACACGTCACTGAAACATGCCGTGCACAACACTGCCGAAACCAAACTGCGGTGTGACTCGCTTTCGTTTCGTTGAGTCAATCGCCACGCTCCATCCACGAAGGGAATGTGTTTCGATATCTGTCGTGCGGTAAAGTCCGAACGCGAAGCATCAACCAGAAATACGGTGCTTCGTAAAACCTATAATGTACTGAAAGCTCCATCATTCCTGTCCCATTAGCATCCAGGTGGCGGACAAGGGAAGCGAAACTTTGCTCCTCTAGATCGCGTTCATCGAAACCGTGGCTCAATATGCGTGGCCGCCCAACCGCACGCCACGCCTCACGCCACGCGCAGGCTTAACGATGGGGGGTCGCCAGTGCCGTTTCATGCATGCGCTTGGTTTTCGCCACTTCCCGTACATCGCGCCGGGTGGATCAGGAGCTACCTGCTCGGTATATCCTCTAATAGTGGACCGACCTGTCCATGGTCCCACATAAAGTTCGCTGAATGCAGCTATGTGAAAAACATTCAGGAATTCACGCCACTTTGTCATTCTTGTAGTTTTATATAAAATGTTGTAGAAGCGCATTTGTCAGTTTATAGAGTTTACAGGCTACTCGAAATAACTCGAAGGTCACGAGAGGTGTGTGATGAAGACCTCTGTCAAAATTTTGCTATTCTCCGAGTACTTTCATGGACACTGATATATCAGCGCACAGGCATAGTTTCTCTCGTTCAGCAAAAAGAAAAAAAGGAACATATTGATTGCGATAGAAAACTAGTAGAGAGCTTTGCGAAGTAAGGATACTAGTTTTATTGGATGTATAAAGCTGTAAACATTCGCTTACTAACTAAATTAGCAAGCATGGTGTCACGCGCGCACAGGCAAACAAAAACGCATCTCACTCCATGAGCACGGACACTCGCTGTCAAAACGCTGGCGTGAGGAAGAGCAGCAGCGAGCGAATTGACTTTCTCTCTGCCGCTCGCTTCAACGCGAACTAAGTGACGAAAATATTGCCCACACAAAGCTACGAACGCCCGGTGCACCTAGACTCTGCACTCATCGCAAATCGCTTTAAAAGTAAGGCACGCGCGGCCGCACACGGCCGCACCATACGCAGCAGCCGCCAGCATAGAACGCCTGCCTCCACGGAAGACAGTGCGCTTCCTCCCCGCTTTCCTCCCTCGCGAGCGCGAAATTGAGCGCTATCCTCGGTTCACCCTCGCACGCTTTCACTCGTACATACAGCATACGGCGCGCGGCGACGATTTCGTCATCCTAGCACTTTATACGGAACATCACGGCGATTCCGACAGCGATGGTAGAAATGTGCCAGGAGTGTCCATATAATTCCTGTCGTAATCAAAGAACGAATTACAAGTATTTTTACCTTAATATCTAATTGCACTTAAGATCACCAATGAGCACACGTACTTTTCAGTACAAGCTTGCAGAAATATGTGACCTTTAGAAGCAATTTTGTTTCTTGATTTTAAAAAAGGGCTCCCTTGAGAAAGCATCAGGTTTGAGAACTTGGGCAGGTCATCAGAGCGCCGTATTAACATTGTGGCGACTGCTGCGCGGAAAAAATGTGATATTAACTATAGACGACAGTGGTGCCCAGTGTGCGGTGCTATGGGATTTTTATGCTCTTGGCATTTGATGTACTTGCGTCACAGCAATACAATTCTGTGTTTGTTTTTGCAGTTGTGTGACTTCATGTATACCGAAAACAAGCATATCTGCATATCCTTTGGTGCAAAGTTAATTATTGCATGTATATTCCTCTTTGCAGCTCCTACACAAGTTCGACTGAACCGGAAGAAAAACAGTGTTCAGCCGAGAAACTGGCTACATAATCAAGAAGTGGAACGGCGACGCTGCTAACATCGCGAGTAAAAAACCCCTTTAAAACTAGGAGGGCTGACTGCAGGCGCTAAAATTAATCCTAAAACCGGAGTTTCCCAAGTTTCTTGGAAGCCAGGTCCTGCTCCAGAAGCGTAAGCCGCGCGGAAGAAGGTGGCCTGAAAACCTGAAAAAGTTCGCAATGAGATTGCACTTTCACGGCCCAAGAGCACACCAGTTCGTGTACAGAATGCTCGCTTTGCCATCGCGGAGGTCCCTCCATTCGTGGCTGTCCTGCGTGCCAATAATTCTAGGTATAATCCAAGATAAGATTAATGTCCTAAAAGAAACTAAAAAATTGGCAAATTGGCGATGGGGTATGTGTAATTATGTTTGATGAAATCGCGCTTTGTCCAAATTTTCAATGTGATATCAGAAACAACGTAGCCATTAAATTCTCCGACGCCGACAGAGAGAGGACACCGGCAGTGGCTAATACAGCATTTGTGGCCCTTCTTTGCGCCATAAGAAAGCCCAGGGTGCAGACTCTGGCGTTTGCTCTGCAGGCAGCGACGATCAAGGAACTGCTGCTTGCCTTAATGGAATAGTTACGTGACAGTGAGCTCTTTGTTAAGGTCGTGGTTTGCGATCAGGGGCCTCTATTGGCACTTTGTCAAAACAGTTAAATATAACTCCTCAAGAACCATACTTTGAAGAGGGTGGACACAAAGTTAATTTTTTTTTACACTCTGCACTTGATTAATTGCGCAAGGAATAATCTTCGTGCCGCCCGCAAGCTCCTAATTGGCAACGAAATAGGTTAATGTGCACATGTTCCCGCATTGTCAGAATATTGATATCCCCTAAAGTTAAAAGTTGCTAAAAAACTTACGCATGAACATATCTACAAGAGGCCTCTCAACAGCATGAAGGTGCAGTTTACGACTCAAGGGTTCATTGAGACTGTATCAATTGCCCTGTCAGTCATGATTGCTCTTGGTAAGAAGCCTGGCACTTCCAAATCTACAACAGATTTTATTGAAGATATGAACAAGTTGCTAGCCTCAACAGCACAAAAACAAGTGCTGCTCGGGGGGAAATGAACTAAGTGATCAGTGCGAATTCCGAGTACTTGCTCTTCTTGCAAGAGGCAGTCAAATTAATTGCAAGCTGGCGAGTTAACAGCCCCAGGCAGCCCCACACAATTCGTGGCTGGCTTATAACAATGCAGTGTTGCCATGCTGTAGGAAGACCTCTCCCTAAATTTTGATTTCACATTGCTTATGAAACAATTCACTGGCTCAATACTTTATTATTACTGATTTCACATTACTTTGTGAAACGATTCGCTGGCTTTGAGGAACACCAAGATGTCCAAGTTTATTAAAACTAAATTGGGCTTCTTAATGTCTATGGATGTGTGAATGCGGCCGTGTGGTATAGATTTTCGGCACCGTTGCTGCAGCGTAATCATTCGAATGAATGAATGAATTAGTTTTGAGGTTTTACGTACAAAAACCAAAATTTTATTATGAGGCACGCCGCAATGGGGGACTACGAATTAATCCTGGCCAACAAGGGACCTTTAATATGTCCCCAAGCACAAGTGCGTTATTGCATTTCGCCTCCATCGAAATGCGGCCGTACGGCCGGAATTTAATCCTGCAACCTCCTGCTTAGCAGCGCAACACCATAGCGGCTAAGCCACCGCGGTGGGTCACAATCATTCGAAGCTGTGACCCCCATCAGCAGGCTCCGAAATATTGTTGCTTATCTAATCCTGTTTTTTCACCATGCAAATAAGCACGCGTGTCTGTATTGCTCAGTTACCTCGTTTTGTGTTCAACTCTAGTGTCTGCAAGTTTTTGAGCACCTGTAATATAGACGAGGCGCAATGTTATTCGTTTTGCCTACAAAATATCTTTAATTATGCCAGCAGTACGATTATAGGGTATTCAATGCTAATTAGGTACGAACTGGTAATCGCACTAGCGTTGCAGAATGCTGTTAAGTTTTTTTTATGAATGGTTGGGTCCTTGTATTGTTGTTGTGTCAAAATAGTATATTAATACTAGGCGTGTTTTTTGTACATAGAAATATGACGCAAATTATGACGACAGATAGCTTATATGCTCTTGTAAGCGCTATAGAAATTGAGCACAAAAGTAACAAAATTGTGCTTCCTCATTTGACATTTAGTTCAAATGAGGAGAGCAGTTATAGGCTAATTCCTGTTCATGCAAGTGCTGGTAGCTAGATTGAAATTCTCTCGGTCTTTACTGCAAATACTGCCAGTGAAGTACATGTATTTTACCCAACCTTCTAAATGGCAAAGTATCTGAACCGTCATAATAGGGTCATGTTCTGTGTGACCAACTCATGATGGTTAATAATTTTCGCATTAATTAAATTATGGGGTTTTACGTGCCAAAACCACTTTCTGATTATGAGGCACGCCGTAATGGAGGACTCCGGAAATTTCGACCAACTGGGGTTCTTTGACGAGCACCTAAATTTAAGTATACGGGTGTTTTCGAATTTCACCCCCATCGAAATGCGGCCGCCGTGGCCGGGATTCGATCCCGCAACCTCGTGCTCCGTAGCCCAACCCCATAGCCACTGAGCACCCACGGCGGGTAATTTCCGCATTCATATGGATCTTCTGGAATCTATATATGTTAGCTTACTATGTACAAATTGCAGTTGTTTGTGGTTATTGCTTCGGCAGATTGAAACTTTTGCACTGCATTGAGGCAAGTCTTCATCCAGTAAGAAATGTGTTAATAAAACAAAATCTTTCAACTTTTACTTGTGGTGAGTTTTGGCTGACAGAGAAATCGGCCAGTTTTAGCTCGTCTACCTCACTACACCCGAACAAAATGAACCAAACAAGGTGCCAGGAAGTTATTTTCATATGCTACCCCCCCCACCCCTATGATTGTGGAATACTGAATTGTAGCCCTAAACTTAACCACAAGTTAGAAATTTCAAAGCGACTAATTTCACGAATTGATGAAATATAGCATTTTAACAGCGAATATTGGTAGCTAACGACGGGTTGTTATATAAATATTTCTCCTTATAATTCCTTTGTGCTGGTGTGTGCGAGCAATGTCCCAGTGCGTTTTAGTGGCGTCTCACACAAAAACGAGGGAGGCCGGCCAAGGTGGTAGCGAAGCTTCCTCAGAAGCCCATACATTCGAAACACGGCGGTTCATTGGCGGTTCATGTTGCTTAGCCCCATCCGTATGACCAGGGAACACTTCCAGCTGAAGAAAATAAAACAGTGACGCCATATACTTTCAAAAATGAAGTGTCGTAACTTTCCTCTCGAAGCCGCGAAATTTGTTTGCTGGCCTGCCATAAGAGCTTTATCATCAAGTACCCTGCCGTTCGGGTTGATGGGGGTTTCGAGATTTCAGCGCGGAAAGTGATGCAGGAAAAGGCCCGCCGTACAGGTGTTGAAATCGGTCCCTGCATAGAGCATAGTTTCTTTGGAGGCCTACTAATGCTTTATGTGTAGGGTGCTGGTCCTATCGTCAGACGCCAAGTCCGTCGACCAGAGCAGTAGTACAAGAACAACTAATATAAACAATTATCTGGCGGTCGTAGCTCACTACTTTTGACTGAACAGGTTAAGGAACGATGAAGCTACTCGTGTCACCAAATTGAGAAAAACTTCGACAAGCAAAACAGCGCAACGTGTAAGGGGGGCGTATTGTAACACATGAACTTCACGAGCGGGCCTTTCTGCACACTTCAAGCTACATTGTCGAAATGCAAAAACACCCGTGTACTTAGATTTAGGTGCACGTTAAAGAACCCCAGGTGGTCGAAATTTCCGGAGTCCCCCACTACGGCGTCCCTCATAATCAGAAAGTGGTTTTGGCACGTAAAACCCCATAATATAATATAATAAGCTACATTGCAAGTGATAATGGCATCAATGCCAACTCTTATGATGGGCGATGAAAAAAGAAGGTATTTATAGATAATAATAAAATAAAATAGACGTGTTTTCTTTACCGTCATGCATATATAATAGATAATAATAAAATAAAATGGACTTGTATTTTCTTTACCGTGATGCATATATAAAATTGATTAGGAGTTTCATTTTCGTTGAATGCATCTAACTGTGTGTCGCTTTAATTAGAAAACGCTTTTTTCTTTCCAAATGTTTGTCCCCTCCAAACATAGTCGCGCGTCAATCGCGGCTCCCATATCCACCCTTGCTGATGTCGGTGACTATCCGTTCTCAACCAGTTTCCTTCCGAAACTTCACGACCTATTTGGATCGACCGTGGGCCGACTGCGGATGTAAGCGTTCGCCTGTTCGCGGTCCAGTTTCTCTTCTTTCTTTTATGTAGCTCTGGTATCTTAAGCTCGTGGCGTATCATTTGCGTTCCTGTTGCACTTCGACACGGCACTCCTGCGCTATTAGACCCCGGCAAGGTGAGAAATTTTGTTTGACAGCGTGCTCTGCATTTTAAGCAATTTAGGCTTAGAGCATGACACTGGGCATGTGACGCAGTTAGCGAAAGGCAGCTCGGCCGCTGTGGCGAGTTTGTTTGCCGTGTACTAAATCTTACTGAGACAGGTTTGCCACGCTTTCTATGAGTCACAAAATTATTGTAACCAATTTTGGTGCTTTTAGGCGCACATTTTTGCGCACACTTGCCGCACCGGTTGTGGCGCAGTTGGTGAAAGACAGGTCGGCCACTGTGGCGCAGTTAGTTTACCGTTCGTTAGTTTCGCGTTGCCTTAGTACGGAGCCAAGTTTTTGATGCATTTTATGCCCCGTCCTCCACAACATAAAGCTTATTTCTGTATTCACGCTTGTCGTAAACACGACGAGCGATTACCACGAGTGATTACATGGGAATGTGTTGCTTGCGCCGGAAGACCGCGCGAAAGACAACATCGAGAAGCTCAATAACCAGGAGCTTGTAGCTCGCAAATTCTATCTTCTGAACGGCTGAAGGAAATGCGCTTTCCACCCACTCATTTGTCTTCAGTGCGAGTAGAAAGCATTCGGCGAGCGTCTAGCCTGGTCTAACTAGGAGCCTGTGTTGTGCCTACCTCTGTGCGCGTGGCATACCATCGCGTCGGCTGAGGCCAAGTTGTGTCGAAAACGCGCAGTCACACGTGTATTTGTGCTGTTAGAGAGCAGAAAATAAGTACCGGAAATCGGGGATTGATAGGAAATCATGTGTACATAATACCTTATGTATGGTATTGTTTGGGATGGAGTCACGTGTTTTCTACGCCATTTTTGTAGAAGCGAATTGCCTTTGTTCGTAATGTCGCACTTCACTTCACTTTCGCACGTTTCGCCTGCAGACACAATTTTCCTACACTGCCTAAATAAGAAAATGACACGTGCTTGTAACTTACTTTTTCCGGCTGATGCGGTCCGGTGTAGCTTCGTACGGGAACTGCTGCTACTTAGCTGGTGCCACAAAACACTGGATGAACGCACAAAACTGTCAGAACGAGTATATTTCTATAGAGCGAAATAAACATTTCCTCATTTCACAAGGTGTCGTGCGTCTACTTCATGAAATTATACATTGTACAGACGACAGCTTCGATGAAGGCGCCTAAGGACCACTCGCATTCAGAGTTGTTTTACTAAATTGAAAAAAAAAAAACGATTCTGCACCGAGACAGCACGCGCTTGAGCAGTAGAAGCAAAAACAACTGCCGCGCCGATCACTGCAGCCGGCGTAACACATACCAGCCAGCGTTCAAACTGCCCGCTGCCAAAACCGAAACCAGAAGTGTGGTTAATTTGTCACATTCACCACTCGGCACGCTACAGTGAATTCGGCGGCTGGGCACTTTGGGAGTCTCTTCTCTTGATGAATTTGCTTATCTATGCTGGAGCCTACGACGAATGAGACAGAGAAATAAATGGGGTGGGAAAGGGAGGAAGGTTATCCCGAAAACATTCTGGTTTTGCTACCATGCACTGGGGCAAAGGTAAGAAGCAATGAAAGACGGAAAGAATAGTGGAGAGAAAAAGCAATGGCACGAAAAAAATAGAGGAGGTTGGAAACGTTCGTGAGAAGTGTAACCTTTCTAATAGACTGCTCGAACGCAAACATTTCAAGAATGTCTTGACCATCTTGTGGGGTGATGACTACAGGCCGGGGTTCAAGGACTCTCTCCTCAGGAAGCGGTCGGTCATCAAGACGCGTGAGCGCGGTCGCGAGTGACTGCCTGTATGCGCTGTATCGGGGAGAATGACGAAGAACGTGTTCGATAGTTTCCTCATTGCCGCAGTGGTCAGAAGCAGCACTATGTTTCCTTTTGATGCGGAAATCAAAGGATTGTGTAAAAGCAACGCCAAGCCACAGTCGGTAAATACCGGTGCCTTGGTTCGGAATAGTCCAGGTGGAGGACGAAGTCGAAGACAGGGGTCCACTCGATGCGGACATGTATGCTGAAAACTAGGTGTGTTCCACAATCATAGCGTGGCATCATTTGCAAGCACGAAGTTTCACTGCTGCATCTGTTCTTGTTAGCGGCATTAGTTCCTGCACGCCGTCTTTATGAGCAGATCGAGCAGCTTTATCGGCATGTTCGTTGGCCATTACGCCACACTTGCTAGGGAGCCAATGAAATGTGACATCGTGTCCTTCATCGAAATTCGGTGGAGGATCTCTCAGGTTTCCAGAACTATGGTTGTTCGTAGGGTCCACGCGTAAGACGGAAATCATGCCACCTTGGAGTCACTGGCAAGACTCCATTTTTGCAGTGGTTCCTATCTGATTATGCAAAGTGTGCTACGAAGAGCAGCAAGCTCCGCGGCTGTCGATGTCGTAGGTGTGATGTCTTGAACTTCAAGGCGTTGAGCTTTGCAATAAAGATTACTGATACAGCAGACTCATGCATGGTGGTTAAACCTAAGTGTGTAGATAGGTATGACCGTTGTATTTGTCCTACCACTATAGCAGCGAACGCTGCTTGAGAGCTGGTGATGACAGCTGTGCCCTTCGTTCGAATTCCTCATACTGCCAGTAAAACCCGTGGCTGAGCCAAGCAGCAAAGGGGGAACAGGCCTCTCGCTACAGCTGTGTAATCTGATGGGAGGTACACACGGCAAAGCAGTATTGTCTTACAAAAAGAGGCGCGTGATCGGTCTTCTGGCAGTGAGGCTTGAAAGTGGAAAGGGGCGCAATAAGGTGCCTGGTGTGTGTTCTTAGCGCTTCCATAACAGTTGAATCTTGGCTGGGTAGTCATGCACAAATGTAATGAATTCTCATATTGATCTACATCGTAGCTACCCTAGACAGACCCTAGGAGCCTGGGCCTGAGCACTTGCGATTGTACGGATGTTAGTTCGGCAGGTCAAGTCAGCCCTGCCAAGCTGCACCTCAGAAACAACGTCCTGTACAGTTGCATCGTTGTCGGTACTCAAGTTTTTTTCTCCAAGAAACTTGAAAAGATGAGAGATGGCTGTCAGGCGCTTTTTGAGGTAGGTAACACGGGGACTGCGACAGAGGTTACGGTCGGTGATTACCCCTAAAAATCTTTTCGTCCTGTCATAAGAGATATTTTGTCCGTCGATGGATGTGGGGTACGAAGCCATCAGTTTCCGGCTAAATGCGACCAATGCACATCCTTGTAGGGAAAATTTTAGGTCTTTTTCGCTAAGGTACGTTGTTACCGCGTCGCACATTTTTCGAGCCTTGCACGCACTTGAGGACACACCACGCCAGATGTCCAGATGCAGATGTCATCGGCATAGATTGACAATTTTACCGTATTTGGAAGGCATTCTGGAGAGCAATGAGCACGGCGTTGGACAGTGTGGAGCTCAAGACACCACCAAGCGGAACTCCACGGTGTGTGTAGTGTGGAGAAGCTGGGCCCTCTTCGGCATTCACAAAGAGCGACCGCATATGTATATGACTGCGTGACCACCAATAGAGTCGACGGACCGACCAGAGCCCCAAATATAGCCAGATGAAGAGCATTGATATACGCTCCTTTGATATTGAAGAACATGGCGACAGATAATCGCTTACATGCGTTTTGATGTTCAACGTATGTAACTAATCGATGACGTTGTCGATGGAGGATTAATGGCGTATGGATAAACTTCGTAGCGTTTCAGGCATCATTCAAGAAGAGCGAGGATCATTCCTTCCATCACTTTTCCAATGAAACTAGACAGCACGATTGGGCGGTATGAAATAATGTCTAGAGGAGACTTGCCAGGTTTCATAAGCGGTAACAGACGACTGGTCTTCTATTCTTGAGGAACGTTTCCATCCTGGCAGGACTCGTGGAAGATGTGCAGCAGTGCACTTCGCGCCTGTTGATCGAGGTGGCACAACGTACAGTAAAGTATACCATCTGGACCAGGTGACGACGACGGATTAAATAAGGCAAGTGCCGCGTCGAGCTCTTGAGTGGTGAACGGCAGGTACACGCGTAAATACCATGTGCCCGGAATGTAGGTAAAGGTAAGGGAACTTGTGCCTGTTGACTGGCTTGTAATCATAGCACAGAAAACTTCCGCTACATCGAAGTCTTGTCGGCGTTGGAAGAGTTCTGGCGCCTTGAATGGGATGCATTGCTTTGGAGCAACGTAGACCTCTGACAGTTCTCAATATTTCAGATACTGGTTTATGGGGGTAAAGAGACTCGCAATATTTTGTCCATCGCTTGGATTCCAGCTTATCTATGCAACGTTGAATTTTCTTAAGAGTGCGCTGGACCGGCCTTACATCGTGAATAAACTTCGTGCGTCGGTATCTTCGTTCGGCGCGACGACGAATCATACGAAGCCGCTCCAGCTCCAGATAGAATTGCGAGTACTTCGGTGAGCACATCAGAGTGCACATAGCGGTCTGCTCGGCTTCTTTATTAGTGTTACGCAAACGAAGGATTAAGACTGGAGACTATTTATAAAGTATATTTACGAAAGATAATGCAGCGCTGACCAGTTCAGTCGACAGCTCGAGAGCTAGAGAGCGTTCGTTGTCTTCGTCGGCGCGCCCGCGTGCATCGTCCAGAAGAAACACGCAATATGCATGTATTATTACCCCAGGTGGCAGAAGCGCCGTCCCGGGCCGTCTAAATATTGAACTGAATTGAATATATCTGTATTTCCAATAGATTGGGGGAGACAGAGAAGAAAAGCTGCAAGTGCAGCTTGAAAAAACACCCTGCCCCCTATGATAACAAGACATGGGCAACGCGGAACTGCCGCGCGTTTTTAACAATACAAAAATACACAGTTTTCCAAGAATGCATGAGAAGCACTAAGTGGGAAAAGTGGGTAGTTGCGCGTAATGAAGTTACGCAACATTTCACGCATTACAGAGGAAATAAATACATACATATACACATATATATGTAATATAAATGTAAACAAAAGCTGTACAGTAATCTGCACTTCTGAAATAGCTGACCGTATAAACATGAATATTAGTCCTGCTGATTAAGTCGAGAAAATTCTGATGGTGTAAGGACACAAATATAAATTCCAGATTTGTTGTAAGCAGTCAAAAGCCTTGGTAAGTTGTTTTTTAGGATTTGTGAGCTGTAATTAGTTCTAAAACAGTGCACTGTCAAGGGTTCTGTCTTTCTTGTGAGACGTGAGGAGACACGTTCTTCTAAACATGATAATTTGACAAGGGATATATCGCTTTTCCTGTTCATGTGTTAAAACTGCTGCGAAATTCGATGCCGAAAACTTTTGTGCACTGTTATGATTTTAAAGTTGTCAAATAAATGCTCGGTGTGTCTATCGTACGAAACATTTGCGAGGTCACGTACTATCCTTTTCTGTAATAAAAATAATTTGTTTAAATTCGTGTCAGTTGTAGCGCCCCATACCAGGTGACAATAATTGATATGAGAGGCGAATAAGGCGTCATGTAATAGTACTTTAACTGATGTAGGAAGAGGGCAACGGTTTTCGCCTATTATACCTGTTATCTGACTCAGTTTTTGCGTTACAAAGTTTACATTTTCATTCCATAGCAGCCATGAAGAAAAATGCACGCCTAGGATTTTGATGCTTTCTACAAATTCAATCTGAGCATTATTATAGGTTATACCACGTAGTAAAGAAGAGGTGCTTTTTTTGGACGAAAAATTATAGCTTTAGTTTTGCTTGGATTGACACATAAATAGTTTTGCTTAGACCATGTACTAAGTTCCAGGAGCACTTCATTTGATATTGTGGTAAGCTCGGCGTAAGAACGTGATGTTACAAATATGCTGGTGTCGTCTGCGTAAATTAAACATTTTACATTGAAATGAATATTCACAATATCGTTAACACAGAGATTAAAAAGCAAAGCACCCAGAGTGCTGCCTTGAGGTACTCCAGAAGGTATAAACCTGTACATACTGGCGTCTATTTTGAAGATACGAGTTAAGAAATTCAAGAAGTCCTCTAACTCCATAAGGATTGAGCTTATGAAAAAGAATATTGTGGCTAATATAATCGAACGCTTTACTGAAATCTAGAAATAACCCGAGAGTGATGAGCTTGTTTTCGAAATTGGTAAGTATATATTCTTTATCATGCAGTAGGGCTAACTCTCTGGACTTGTCTTTTTCAAAGCCATACTGAGATTCGCTAATTAGGTTGTGCTTATTACAGAATGAGTTTAAACGTAAAAATATGATTTTCTCTAAAGCTTTAGAAAAGATAGGGAGAACAGATATGGGCCGGTAATTATGTATGTCTAGCTTGTGACCTTTCTTATGGAGTACTGTTACTCTCGCAGTCTTATCTTTGCATGAAAAACACTGGTTGAGATGCACAAGTTGTATATGTGCACAAGTAGCTCAGTGATCTCATGCAGCACAAATTTTACGGGTGTTATTTGTATCCCATCAGCCTCAATGCATGACGAGTTTTTAAAGCTATAAAATACTGTATGCACTTCATGAACATCTGTAGGCTGAAAAAAGAGCGTGTTCTGATTTGGAGGGAAAGCAAGATCAGGAAGTTGTGCAGAAGTAACATAGGTATCGCCATACAAAAAATGTTTATTAAACTGTTGGACCGTTTCCTGCCGTGATAACTTCTGTCCTTTGTAAGCAATTCGTTCTATAGACTCGATCCTTCCTTGTCGCCCCAATACAAAATTCAGCTTACTCCGAAGTTCATGGCTCTGAGAGCGGTTATAACCTGAGATACCGGTGATAACCGGAGAGTAATATGGCTTGAGGCGTGCGAGATGCACAACGTCAGTGGGATTTGGGGCAGACGAGGCACTCTTACTGACTGGGGCGATTTCGTAGGTAACTGGAGTCACGGCCCGCAGCACGCAATATGGGCCTGTGTACCGAGACAGGAGTTGTTCTGACAGGCTTACGTGACTAGTCGGGGGCCACAGGAGTACCAGAGATCGAGGCGAAAAGTGGACGTCTCTGTGTTGGCGATCGTACAAGCGCCGTTGCTTCTGTTGAGAGGTCAGGAGGCGAGCGCGAGCAATTTCGCGTGCTTGGGCTGCCCCTGTTGGTGGCGTCGAGTGCATACTCGCTGGTCTCTGCTGCGGCGGACGGAAGGGATGTGTCCAGTGGCAATGTGGGTTGTCGACCGAACAGCAGAAAAAAAGGGGAATAACCGGCAGTGTCGTGACGCGAAGAATTATAAGCAAAAGTGACATAAGGTAGGGTAAGGTCCAAATCAGTATGGTCGGACGAGACGTACTTTGCAAGCATGTCTGTTAAGGTGCGATTCAGGCGCTCAATGAGACCATGTGTCTGTGGATGGTGAGACGTAGTCAGCTTGTGCTTGGTGGAGCAGGACTGCAGGATGTCGGCGGTGACTTGAGAAAGAAATGTCCGACCACTCTCTGTGAGCAGTTGGTGTGGAGCACCATACTGCAGAATCACGTCGCGTAAAAGAAAATCAGCGACATCTGTGGCACAGCTTGTTGGAAGCACTCTGTTGATGGCGTAGCGAGTGGCGTAATCCGTCGCCACAGCGACCCACTTGTTTCCAGACGTGGAAAGAGGAAAAGGGCCAAGTAAGTCGGAGTCGACGCGAAAGAACGGCTGCGAAGGAATGTCGAGCGGTTGAAGACACCCGGCAGAAAGCGTCGATGGTGTTTTTTGGTGCTGGCATTTTTTACACGCCGCAACGTATTTCCGGACGAAGCCGGCAAGGCCGGGCCAAAAGAAGGGTCGGCGAATCCGGTCGTAGGTGCGGGAGACGCCAAGGTGGCCTGCCGTCGGTAAATCATGAAGTTCTTGGAAAACAGCTGACTGGGGGTGCTTAGGAATGACGAGGAGTAAGGCAGGACCGTCGGGCCGTACATTGTGGCGGTATAGTACACCATCCAGGAGAACAAACAGGTGAAGGGACGAATCAGGACGTGACAGGACGAATTTTCTCCGGATCTCGTTGAATACCGTAAGCGTCGACGAGGTGGCCCAGCACTGTAATCGCACGACGACCGAAGTGACACTTCGAGGAATTTAGTTCGAGCCCAGCCTCGCTGAAGACTTGAACAACAGCTGATAAGCGCTCAAGGCGTGTCTCAAATGTAAGTGAAAATACCGGAACGTCGTCTCGGTAGTAGAGGCATGTTGACCATTTGAACACTTGAAGCAAAGAGTCCATCATACGTTCGAACGTTGCTGGTGTATTGCATAGACTGAATGGAATAACTTTTAATTGCTATAGACCATCAGGAGTGACGAACACGGTCTTTCCTTGGTGTGTTTCATCCACAGAAATCTGCCAATAACCAGACCGCAGGTCTATTGACGAAAAGTAGTTGGCACCGTGGAGACAATCGAGGCCGTCGTCAATGCGAGGTAAGGGGTAGACGTCTTTCTTGGTAATGCGGTTGAGATGACGATAATCTACACAGAAACGCCATGTGCCATCTTTCTTTATAACAAGCACCACGGGCGACGCCCAAGGGCTCGACGAAGGTTCAACAATGCCTTTCGCAAGCATCTTGTTCGCCTCAATTTGAATAACCTTACGCTCTGAAGCAGAAACTCGATATGGCCGGCGATGAATAGGGCTGGCATCACCAGTATTTATGTTATGCTTAACAATTGAAGTCTGGCCTAATTGGTGATTGCTGAGGTCGAAGATGTCGTGGTAGGAAACCAAAAGGCCACATAGAGCTGCTGCTTGTTCAGGCAATAGGTCCGCAGCAATCATGGGCCGAAATGTTACGTCAGCGCAAATAGCATCCTGTGGACATGGTGAAGAATCGTAGCAGACGTCTGCGGAAAACGTCGTGACGTGGTAAACTCCGATAGCACAGAGTGTTGGAACCGATATCCTTTAGGTATAACTTCCTTTGTCAGGCCAAAATTGACGACGGGGAGGCATGTCCGCTTATCGACGACGGTGACGACGGAGTGGGGCACAGTGATGCAGCGCACCAAAAGGACATCAGGAACAGGTGTGGCAACGTAATAACCATCGGGCACAGGAAATGATAATACCAAATTGACGAAAGTCAAGGCTTTAGGTGGCAGGCGTACGAAGGTGGTCGTACTAAAGTTGTTCGGCAGTTCGCCTGAATATGCGCGAGTAGCGGAAGTTCGAGGTAAATGGTACCGGCAGAACAGTAGATCAAAGCTGAATGCGTCGTAAGAAAGTCGAGTCCGAGGATTAAATCATGGGGACAATTGGTCAGCACTGTAAAAAGAACAGGAACGTGGCGGTTGGCGATACTTATACGGGAAGTACAGTGCTCACGAAATCAAACGCGTCAGTTTAGGGCTAAGTAATGCGCATACTTTCGTTTGAACCGGCTGCAGTTCGTGTCACATCGACGTAATTTTGGCGCGTACGCTTACATCGGAGTCCTCGTCACGTTTGGTGACCAAATTCCTAGCAGCATGACATGGTGCTCTCGCGTACTTTGCACATACGTAGGGTTCTATTAAATGCTCCGTATCCTATTTCATTCCGTGAGCACTGTACACATACCGGTGACGTGTACAGTGCTGCCATCGGCCACGCGTACGGCTCGAGTAGTAGGAGGCTTGGGAACCTTCCTCAGTCGACGACGGAGATAACAACTCATTATGGATACATGGGCTCCAGTATCCATTAACGCCGTCACAGGGACACCCTGGACGTGAATATCACGTAAGTTCTGGATCGTTGGGAGGGTGAACGGAGGATTTCGACACGACGAAGATAATGCAGCACTACCTCCAGGAGCTGCATGGTCTTGTTTTCTGTCCGGGAGGGTCCATAATTGGTCGGCGACGAATAGCCGCGTGGCTGGGGCTACAGCGAACGACGGCGCTGAGGTGACGGCGAGCGAGCAGGACGACTGACATCGACGGATACGTCAGAAGTAGGAGGCATACGGCGAGGCGGGCAAAGGCGCCGGTTGGCATATGGGCGAGGAGACGGGGCGAGGAGCTTGAATACGGCGACGTCCAGTAGGTGCGGCAGTGGCGATCGACGTGGCCAATGCGGAGGCAACGGAAGCAAATGGGCTTGTCGTCCGGAGTTTTCCACGCGGGAGGGTTACGGTATCTGGGAGGGGAATACAGATTTCCGTGAAACGTAGCAGTCGGCACCGGTCGGGCGTCAGGATGGGGGACGGAGCAGGCAGCACGAAAACCTAGGTTTGCAAATTCTTCCCGCACAACTCCCTGAATGCGAGAGATCGCTGGGGCTGGTTGGTCAATGGTGGGGTCAAGTGTGCGTTGATGGAACGGCGCAGGGCTTGTGGCCTCGAGCTCGCGGCGAACAATAGGTGTGACGTGCTCATTTAAGGGTGGTGAAGCGGTAAGGTCGACGCAAGACGACGTCGCAGCCAAGTTAGGGAGCCGGGAGAATTGTGAAATGATGCGGTGGTTTTGGTGAGCTCAAAACGGCGACATTCCTTGACAATGCCGTCGATGGTGGACACATTGTTGAAGACCAACAAGTTTAACGCATTGTCCAAGATGCCTTTGAGTACGTGGCCGACTTTGTCAACCTCGGCCATTTTTTTGTCGACTTTCCGGCAAAGAGCGAGCACGTCTTGTATGTACGAGACATACGATTCAGTAGAAGACTAAACTTGGGTAGCAAGCTCTTTTCTAGCAGCCAGCTGCCGACCCGTGGGATTTCCAAAGAGATTGCTGAGCTTCTCCTTGAGTTCATCCCAGCTAGAGATCTCGTTCTCGTGTTTCCGGAACCAGACATGAGGAGTTCCACCCAAGTAGAATAGGACATTCGCTACCATAATGGTAGGATCTCAGAAGTTACTTCGGCTAACACGCTCATACAGGCTGAGCCAGTCCTCAACGTCGACATTATCTTGGCTGGAGAATATGCCAGGATCGCGCGGATTGGTAACCGTAACGTACGTTGTTGTCGGGGTCGAAGGAGTAGGAGACGAGATGTCGTCACCGGGAGCCAGGGCTGAAAGCAGGATGGTGCGGCCGCTGCGGAGCACCATGGTAAGGATAGGGAACGGCACCCTCCGCCAAAATGTTACGCGAACGAAGGATTGAGACTGCAGACTATTTACAAAGTATATTTACAAAGATAATGCAGCACTAGCAAGTTCAGCTGACAGCTCGAGAGCCAGAGAGCGTTTGCCGTCTTCTTGGGGGTGCGCGCGTGCATCGGCCACAAGAAACACGCAATATGCATGTATGAATAGCTTCTTACAGTCCTGAGGACAGACCTGTCCAACAATCGTCCTTCAGTAGGTTTTTAAACGCAGTCCAATCTATTCTTCGTAGTCTGTTAGGCGGATGACTGTTAGACATACCATTTACCTTAAGGTGTGTGGAAATGTGATCACTCCCACGTGTCTCAATGTTCAAAAGCCAATTAGTGCGCGTTGCAAAGCAGCGTGATCCAAAGTCATGTCTAGGCAGCTGGTGCACACTGTGCTCCTTAGAAATGTTGGACTAGCGTCATTCAGCAGCAAGATGTTATGATTGGAGAAAAATAAAACGATTTTTCGTCCCGCTCTGTTGACTTTCGAGCATCCCCAAATGGTGTGATGGGCGTTAAAGTGCCTGGCGATAATGCAAGGACCGGGTATGCTTTCATAATGTCTTCTAGTCTTTTGATGTCAAACGGGCTTGATGGAACTAGGTACGCATCTACGATTGTAAAGGGGAGAATTTCTATATTTAATTTTAGGCAGATGCACTGACTGTCATGCGATATGACGACAATCATGTCACGACGAGTATTGTATAAAAGCCGACGGGCTTCAAACGCTGATCAGATTTCGCCGATCGCAGACTGTCCTCATCATTACCGCTGTGCTTTGGGTGTCATATGAATTTATGGCCACAGGTTCGCACAATAAAGAGACAGTTTTGTGTTTTACAGTTTCCGCTACTGTGTTCTTCACCGTCACTAAGTCGCAATATAATTAGAATGGTCACGCTCACGACTAAATGAGACAAGTTTTCCCTTTGTTACGTTCAAGTCAATAACCAGGTTTTAAACCAATTACTAATGTATTCAATCTATGTCTTGTTGAAGCAATTGGTGGTCATTAATATTGTTAATTGTGCGCTATATAATGCGATCATCTGCAAAAATGCGAGTTGAAGATGCTATCCCTATTGCAAAACCCAGTGCCACTGGGACCCAGTACGCCGGATTATGGGCCGAGTGCAGCGCGCTGGATGCTGGGGCGCTGGGAAGGCGCAGCGTACTGGGAGGCACTGGCTACTCGCACGAAAAACAGCTCTAGCGCGTTAAATATGCGGTGCCTGGACGCCGTATATATTTTTTTGAATACAGAAAGCAACAAAGAGCGTTTTAGGGCAATAAAAAAAAACAAAAAACGTAAAAACAAAGCTGCTTCGACGAGGATTCTATCGTCCGACCAACGGATCCCAAGCCGGGCACTCAACCGCTACGCCACGCCGGCACACGGAAATGTACGGATAATTTGCCATGTCAAAGCCGAGAAGAAGTTTGTTTCGCAGCGCTACGTCTCGTACAGACATGGTTGATGCGCTATGGCCAAGCAACTAAAACTCACGCCTGTACCAGAAAAAAAAAGTTGCTGTCCGTATTCAGCAGTATGCTTGGAATTGCCACAACATCGATTTTCTCTTGCGATTGCTATTTTAACTTCGAAAAAAAGCCCTAAATGAACCGCCGACCCGGAACGGTGTATGGGCTGTTACTGCCGATTTCGATAGCTGTTTCTTGTTCTTCACGCAAAGGATATGCAACGTTTCCTTAGTTCAGTG
The DNA here is from genome assembly GCF_023375885.2 of Dermacentor andersoni. Taxonomy (NCBI): domain Eukaryota; kingdom Metazoa; phylum Arthropoda; class Arachnida; order Ixodida; family Ixodidae; genus Dermacentor; species Dermacentor andersoni. The sequence continues at coordinate 366,566,092 of NC_092814.1, read as the reverse complement.
ATGCCTTTCAGTAAACACGCCTGTCTAGTCATATATCTTCGTCAGAAAAGCGCAGGCTAGTGCTGCGAGCCTTCGGCGATAGCACATATACCTGTGTTTATGGCGCGTCAAATCAGCGGTCATCGCTTCTTGTGCTGGCACTGTAGACATGAAAAAATTGTTTAATTAAGAACACCGCTACGAAGGCTGAAATATAGAGTGATATATCCTTGTTATATTTCTTGACTCCTCAGCCTAGACGTGCGGATAGCGTGAGGACGGACTCGGCGGATACGCTAGGCCTAAGCTTCGGTGGGGGACCGATCTCGGCGCGGGTAGCTGGCGAAAGCTAAAATGTGCGTATTTGAGCCTCAGAACTTTTTTTAGTGCAATGGGGAAAGTGGAAGCGCACGAATCACCTCAGCTTTGTTATCGGTGCGATAATATCAGTCAGCAATTGGCTTCGAACTCGGGGTCCGTTCGCGCGCGTCTGAACGACTTCTGCATTTCATGTCCACTCCACAACACTGCGACAACGGCGACAACTCCCAGTCATACGTTACGTGCGAACTACTAAAAAACGCGGTGTCCTCTGCGTTTACGTGGTTTCGTTCAAGAATTTAGCTATCCGCCCAGTCAAAAGGGAAAATGAAAAAAACGAAAGCGATTTTCAGTTTCAAATGTGCATGAATAAACAGGGCAGCTCACGCACCTTTATTCCAAGCTGTGACATGAACTAAGGTTTTATAACCCCAAGATATAGCGTTATTTAGGACAAGATACTAGTATCAAGCGATGAAATTGTATAAAGCATTTAATATTCAGCAGCGCGCGTCCTTGCGTACTGGAACCAGCGCGGCACAAACACAACCAGCGCAGTTTCCAGTGCGAACCAGCGAACTGCAGCGAGAACCAGCGCCTGTACAGCACAAACCAGTGCGCACCGGCGTCATGGCAGTGGAACCAGCGTCTCTTCCAGTGTGACCCAATTCTTATCCAGCGTTCTCAGTGGTGTCCCAGTGAGTCCCAGTGAGTGCCAGCGTACCCAGTGCAACCCAGCGCCATAAAGCGCGCTGGTTTCACACTGGAAGACGCTGGTTTTTGCAATAGGGATGTTCTGAGGCAAGTCATTTATATGAATGAGGAAGAGTAAAGAGCCAAGTACGCTCGCGAAAGTCGCGAGCGCGGGCGCCGCAGTACGACTACCACCAATGTGCTAGGCTGTGCGTACTGTTTTGATCTTTTTTTTTTGCCAGTGGACGGCGCATTGAGGTGTTCGGAAGATTTGCTTCCATCGTGGTTCGATCAGTATGCGGTTAAGCGCGTACGCGCGTGGACTGAAAGAGCCTGAAAAGTCGCGCTACGACGAAAAGGTGCGCCTGCGCGGCGGTGTTGACCCTCTTGACTTGAACGAATCAGAAGTGAAGTGCGACGTTAACCTTTTGCCACGTGTGGATTTCACAGACATTAAGGATTGCCTCGTCCATGCAACGAGCTTCATAACTCGAGAGCAGCTGAAATCATACAAGGCTTTGGAAGCTCACAATTATCTGACCAGCGGTTGGGTGCAGGAACCGCGTCTCAAAGCTCTCGCCGACAGCCGAATGGTCATCCTTGGCAGGGTAAGCTCATTTGTTTTCTTGCAACACCGTCAAGTGTTGCGTATTGAAGCGGTGGCATGATGTCGAGCGCTGATGTGTTTCGAAATCGTCGCGTTACCAGAACGATTTCATTACTCTGCGTAGCGTCATCGGCAGCAGCGCAAATGTGGGCACTGTTCGATCAAAAAACGTGCAATCTCTTCGCTGATTTAAGCGCTGTGTACCGCAGCGATCACGCATTGTGGAGAAATGATGTAGTTTTTCTTTTCAATTTTCTCGTTACACGACTTTTGACTGAGCATAGGCAGCGGCGTAAATGTGTCGATTGTTCGATCGCAAAACGAGCAATCTCTAATCTTAAAATCTAACTGCCGATACACTAATATTCACGCATTATGCCAACATGTTTGTTTTAGCATTCCTGATGCATGCGTGTGTACTGTGGGTTTGCTAATGCTCATTGGCAAACAGCCTAGTTCTGGCTGCTGCGGCACAACTGCGATGTTTGTGCGCAAACATGTTTTTTTTCTGAACGAGCTCCGAAGTAACAATCCTTAAGGAAAAGCTTTCATAACTGTTGTTTTCTCACCAGCTTATTCTCACTTTAATGCAGGTTCTACACTCCCAGTCACTGAGTGAGAAACCACTGCACCCCTGGCTCCTTGTGAAAGAAGATGGGCTGGTGCTGATGCAAGGCAGGCTTAGGGGAAGCCTGTTCCCACATTGGCGCTATCCTGTTTTGCATACAGGCTGTCGTGCAGAGACGGGATGGACGAGCCTGCACCGATAAAGAAAATGCATGGCTGCCGCCAACTGTACGGTCCCTTGAAGCAAAGCCTGTATCAGGTGTAAGCTTTTCATCATCAAAGATGAAGAAGAGGGTAATGGACGGTGAAAGACCATGTCGTGGGAAACTGCGCCGGGTGAATGTTCAACATACACAGAATGAAAGTGGTCAGAATTTTTATCAGCGTGCCACCAAAGTGGGAGCAGACAAGCACTGTTATCCCTGGAACCAAAATGTGCTCATCACTTCATCCCTGCTGCGACAAAATTTCGAAGTGCCATCCTGACCAACATGCAGCAGGATGATCAACCCACCACATGGAGTTCCGTAATCGAGCGATGCTCCCAGCTGGCTGAAAGTCTCACAGTTGAGCCACAGGTAAAGTATGACTATTCATATTACTTCTATTTGCTATCTACGCATTTCATGCTTGGTTAATAAAGAATAATATAAAAAAAGCAAATGAAGAGTGTGCATAACCTGTAATAATTTGTTGTATGTTGCAGCTTGAAGAGCTCATCGAGGAAAGCACAAGGGAGCAGGCAAAATGCGCAAAATGGTTTGCATTCAGGACAGGCCGCATCACTGCATCTATTGCAAAGGCAGTATGCGGAACATCGTTGAGTGATCCTGCAATGTCACTTCTCAGAAAAATTTGTTATCCTGAAAGTACACAGTTTTGGTCACCACAGACTGCTTGGAGAAAGGAACATGAAGGAAAGGCGAGAGATGCCTACAAGGCTATGCACCAGGGCATACATATGAATTTTGTCTGCAAGAATTCTGGACTTCAAATCTCCACCGAGCTGCCATTTCTGGCTGCCTCTCCTGATGGCATTATAAGCTGCACCTGCTGCAAAAAAGGAGTCTTGGAGATAAAATGTCCATTTAATGGCAGAGAGGACCATGCACGGGTGCTTGCTACACAAGAGGGCTCATGTATAACCGTTGTGGATGGGGCTGTGAAACTCCAGCAGCACCATCCCTATTATTACCAAATACAAATGCAGATGTTTGTGCGTAACGTGAACTACTGCGACTTCGTATTGTGGACTTTGAAAGATTTTATTGCAATCAGAGTGTACAAAGATGCAGTTTTGTGCCATGATGGTGAAGCGCTGTGAAGAATATTTCAGGTTGATCCTTCTGCCTGAACTTTGCTTGCATTACTGGACTGGCAGGTGCAGTGGCAATCTGCTAGAAACTGCTGAAGACTGTGAGACCTCGCAAGAGGAAGTGTATTGCTTGTGCCAAGGGCCAGAGTCGGGCAAAATGGTCATGTGCGAGAGTGCTGCTTGCAAGTATGTGTGGTTCCACTTCAAATGTGTGAACTTAAAAAAGGCACTTAGAGGAAGTTGGTTCTGCTGCGAGTGTAAAGAAAAACATAAAAAAGATAAGCATGTTTAATGTACAAAACTGTTCTTTATTTTTCCTCACAGGAGCTGTTTTAAGCAATAAACATTTGCAAAAGCTGAATCATCTGCTTTGTCTATCTCTGGGGTCAACCGAATGGAACGGTGGAGTTACTCAAATTGCATAGTGCCGAACAAACAAACACTATCTTGTCGAGCACAGTGGGTCCATTCTCTTCTGATGCAATCATCTCCACAGGAAGTGTGTACTTGAGTATTCGGCATTTATTGCGGAGCAGTCCAATCACTCTCTCAACATGAATCGGGACATTTGCAAGCTTTCGCGTCTTTTCTACTTCACAAGCTGAAAGTTGGGGCTTGCTTTTGGTGAAAGCAGGAATTGCATGCTTTGCAGAATGAAGTCCAGCACTGTCGCCAATAGTGAAGCCCCTATCTGCCAAAACATAGTCCCCAGGCTGAAGATTATTCAGCACGCCACACTTCTCTGTAATGACCTTGTCACTCGAGCGTCCACCCCACCCACGAGAAATAAATGTAATAACGCCCTGTGGAGCGATGCCGATTAGATTCTTGACTGTATTGTGATGTTTATAGTTCGACCATGTGTGCGATCTAGGCAGGAAAGACGCAGGTCGCTCTATAAACAACTCAAAACAGTCAAGTATTACAGCTAGTCGTGTCGTGAAGCACTGCCGAAATGCCATAGGCATTGTTCACTGCAACTCTTCAGGTTCTGGCCACTTCACAGCACGGGAGAGGCGGACAAAGGCCACGTCAATCCACTTGTTGACAACCCTAGACACAGTTGACTGGGATACATTGAACCTGCAGGTGACAACAGATATTGTAAACACAATGCAACACTTATCAAGCCAATGTACAAAAGCGAGTACCTGTATGCCAAGTCCTGCAATGGCACATTCAAGCGAAGGCGGATGAGGAATATGAGCATCTCCTGGAAGAGGGTTAGACTGTTTCGGTTTGTACGTGCCATTCCTTCCTTCAGCACTTCAAGAAGGGCCATCAAAAGATTGAAATTTGACAATCCTGTGTAAAACTGCAACATGTCTTCGTTTTCTCTGAGGCAATCTTCAGTCAGCATTTGCTTGTTCAGTTTGTTTCGCACTTCCCCGACCTCTGAGAGCAGGTGCCGATTCTCGTTCCTCAAGATGCTCAATTTGCTCCATTGTCAAGTCAGTAACATGTGAAAAGTCCGCCTTCCCTGAAAAGATGCAGCAAACAGTGCACAACCTGCCTATCAATGCTTAGTCAAAAAGAGAGCAGTCTAGCATGATAGTTCAAGAAATGTTTGCACTTTTCATTGAAAGCCATATCAGCACTGTTACAGTACATCAAAAATATGCATAAAATCGAAAACAGTAGCAATCTTAACTCCATGCAAACACGTACCTCCATCAGTGCATTCTTGATCAGGGGCCTCCTGGATATCAGGATGATCATCAAAAAGCGGTTCATCGTCTTCGGAGGTCACTGGTGAATCCGCCACAGCACTGCGTCCTTCGAGTGCATTCGCATGCAGCTGCTTTAGAAGACTTCCCGATCGCTCCGCTCGGCGCCTTTTCCTCGTGTGCCTGGAAGGGAACCCTGCATTCAGCTACTTGAGAAATACAAAATCATCAAACTCCTTTAAAGTGGAGAAGTGGAAAGCTTGTGAGAAGTCACCAGTAGCATTTTAAAGGCGGACAAGTCATAACCGCGGGCGGTCGTACCGAGATGACGAGGCGTTGCCGTTCATTTCTTTCCCATGCCCAAGATGAAGCGAGGGCGCCCAGTCCGGATTGGACTCATCCATTAGGTATGCTGGACGACCTGCGTGAAGTACGAGTAGTTAAGTCGCTGAGAGCTATCGCCCAACCTGCCAGCAGTTGTTTACGATCACGTACCGCGGTCGCCAACAAGCGTGGTACTGCGATCTGCGAACTTTTATGGCTTACCTGAAATGAAATGCTTCCCGCAGACTCTGTAGTGGTTCGCACTGCGGTCCATATTCTTGCAGTTAATACGAGAAAACCATTCCGCCCTCCTCCTTGTTGACACTTCATTTGTCCGTGCGCACTGATGCGTGATCACTTTTGGAATGTGAAAAAAAAAAAAACCTCCGCCACATTTTCGTCCTTCGCACTCTTCCGCGAGTGGGCACTGCACCCATACACCGCGCAGTTCATCATAGCGCCAGGAAAAAGTGCAGTTGAAAGAAAAAACACGTCCACAAGCACCAAACAGCGGCCGCCGAACATCAAACCGTGATATGCCGGATCGCCGAACGACCGCGTCTATGGCGGCTGGATGAGGCACTCGGCGGCACCGCCTGGCGGGCCGCGCTCAGTGAGTACTTCCTATATTATAATTTATATTTATATTTATAATTTAATGTTGGTTTATAATTATATTATCAACCGGAATTATTCTGGTTTCGGTCCCCCTCTCTTTTCCCTTCTCTTGTTTTCTTTATATATATTTTTTTGAAACCCCCTCACCAACACATTCCGAAGTCAATATGCCTTTTTCGGCGCCTCAACCCAGGGTATCGCCATTTCTGGATGCCGCCGTGACGACACCTACGCTGAGTGACTGGGGCAATGCTACTCAAGTCACTCGTTCAACTCATGTGCTTTTTTTATTTTTATTTTGTGTTACGCGCGCACTGACCGCCTGACCGTCTCCTCTAATGCCACAGGAAATGCCGCCAACTATACCCCTAAATGCTTCCTAACCTCCCACATCCCCAACGTGCTCCCAGGCCCCGTCTTTCTTAAAATGTTTTTCCTCTTTCTTGTTCTTTCTCACTCCCTTCTTTTTTTCTGTCTTGGTGTCACCCTAGCTACCCCTCCCCTTTGTCTTTCTTTTTTTTCTTTTTTTCAGTTTTTTTCTCTCTGTGCCTTTCTTTCTTTTCTTTTCTCCCCACGCTACCACTCTGCGGCTCTTGTCCCCCCTTCTTGGGAACGAAGCTCACAGACGTCGGACGACAGCGCTCGTTTCCTCTGAAGTCTATCCCTTCAAAACCAGCCGCGAACGACAACGCCCGCACGTGACGTCACTGCACTAACTACTTTAAAACTAACATGCCGAGGATGACGAGGCCGCCTTTGACGAAGATAGGTCCTCCTATCGAAACGTTGGTCAGCCTTTCTGAGGCACTTTATCCCTGTTTACAAACTTTATACCACAGTTTAGTTAAGAGGAAGCTTTAACTCGGGTGCTCCTATCTAAATACATCTAAAAAGAGAATTCGTTTTTCTCGGGAACTACTGAACCAAATTTGACGAGGTTTGTTGCATTTAAAAGAAAGACTTAAGATATAGTGACTGTTGGTTTCGAATTTTCTATTTAGGTTGTCAATGTTTTATTAAAAATTGGCAAAAATCGCAATTTTTCAAAAATCGAGTCTATCGAGCTTACAACTCTGTAACTCAACAACGAAAAATGATAATACAATTCTGTGAATTGTATCTAATAGTACATCTAAAGCGGACAAAATTTATATGTTACATGTGAGTATAAAAACATTTGGTAATAGGGAAATACAACTTTTGAAGAACCCTTGTAACCAACGTAACAAATTCCTGTAAGATGTAAAATGACATATCGAATTTGTCCGCTTTGAATGATCTAATGGATGCCGTTTACAGAACCGCGATATCAGTTCTTTATGGAGAGCTATGAATTTGTAAACATCGTGCTTCTATTTTTTTCAAACGGTCAAATATTTGAAAATCTTTCTAAGAAAATTCAAGCACGAAATCGAAATTCCGCTTCCAACAGTCACTAGAATTTAACTTGCTCTTTCGAATGCAACAAACCTCATTAAAATCATTCAAGGGGTTATCTCATAAAAACGTTTTTGCGTTTTACATGCATTTGATTATGCGGCGTTGGGGTTGGGCCCGAGCTAAAGCTTCCTCTTAAGATCAGGAACTTCGGGTTTGACTGAGTTCGTCGTCTCTTCTGAACACAAATGAGAGGGATTGCGTAAAAGCGTACGGGCACTCAATGTCAGAAAGAGGAATGTGGTTCTCGTCACGCCAAATATTGCAGTTACTTTCGCGGCCGGGATCCATTAGTTCCCAGAAATTCCTTGGTTTAGTTCTAAATAGTGATTATAAACCACGAGAAAAATATTTATATTTGGAAGTACTTATAGCGGAACTGTGGCTCTTTATACAGCCTTGGTACTTTTCCCAGGCTGAACGATAACTTGCAGTTTCCGCCAGTCTACATAGCGACTTATTTTTGTTTCTCAGAAGACGTAGGGCCTTCCTAAACAAAGTATTAGTTTTATCGTTCGCTACAGTAATCAAAAGGACTTGCTTTTCCGTTAATGCAGACATCTTATCTCAAAAAATGACTCAATTTTCTTCATTAGAAGGACTGCCAAATGAAGGCAAGAATATTTGATTAAGTATCGAGTTTTACGTCACTGGCATTCTAGCTTTACTGTACTTCTAGCTGACAGCTTCTAGCTACAGTACTTCTAGCTTTACTTTTGTGACCTGACGCCTGTAAAGGGTGGCTAGATATAAATGTTTAAGTGGAGTACTTCATGAGAATTGAAACCATGTAGATAGGTGCAACTGTTAAAAGAAGCTCTAGTATATTCGAACCTCGATTTTCTTGATTGACAACCCGAGATAAATCAAACTCCGGTTGGGGCATTATTTGACCCTACTCATAGCCCGGTGCCAAACTCCCCGGTGGCTTTTCACCGAAGTATTTCCCGGGCCATTCTAAACTTAGCTTGGAGTTTCCCTCTGTTGTTTATTTAGCTCTATTTTTTTCTGTCGGGCGTTCATTGTGTGCTAAATGTTTTTCTGTATCTTAACTTAAAGCGTCACGATCCATCAAAAAGCGGCTTTCACAGTTCCTAGAATCTATGGTGTTCTACAGTTATAATAGCATCCAGCCACACGAATTTTTCTGTACGACCGGTAGATGCCGATTGTTTGAGGAGGTAGTTGACGCACATGTCTGTTCATAGTCCTCCGCTTTGGCACTACAAATATTCGCAGCGTTTTAACCAGTGAGCAATGTGTGCTAGAAGGTATTAAACGGGAACCAAGATTCAGCGAAGGAACTGAACAAGATGGTTCCTGGGGGAATTAAATACAATAAACTTGGTTTTTGAGGGATTAATAACAAGATTACTATTTATACACCAGTTTGTAACCTTAGCTAAGTCATTATTGAGTTTAGTAACCAAGGACGAAATATCTTTATCGTAGTTAATAATGGTTGTGTCGTTGGCGTACAATACAGAGTGTGAGGATGTTAGACAATCAGGCAGATCGTTAATGTAAATTAAACATAAGAAAGGTCCAAGAATAGAACCCTGTGGTACACCTAGGTTAGTAACCTTAGCTTCTGAAAAACGCATTAGAAATTTTAACTATACAATGTTTATCCTGCAGATAGGTTCCTATTAACATTAGTGCTAGCCCAGTTATGCCTATAGCTTCCAACTAAAAACAAAATGTGATGGTTAGTAGTGTCGAAAGATTTCGTAAGATCAATAAAAACTGAACTAGCAAAATACCCTTTATCAATAGCTTCCTTTAAGCGATCCCGCAGGGAGATAAGAGCAAGGTCGGTCGAATAGCTAGGACGAAAACCATACTGAGAATTGGAAAGAATATTAAATTTCGATAGGTAATTGGTTAATCGAGTAACAGTCAACTTTTCAATCACTTTACTAAAACATGGCAGTATACATAGTGGGCGGTAATCTGCTAGTAAAGAATCATCGCTCTCTTAAAAACTGGAATTACCTTTGCTCGTTTCAGCTCAGATGAAAAAATGCCCCTCCTGAATATTAAATTGGTAATAAAACATAAAACATCACATGAAATGAACTAGTTTAATGTTACTAAGATTAATTTTATCCAGACCGGCACCAGTTACTTTCAGCGTGCGAATGACATCAAGAACCTGATGGGGAGTTGCAGGGTAAAGAAAAAAATGAATAAATTCGGTGACAAAGGTCGGCCACTGATGGCTGGTTTGTCCGGGAAAAATGCATAACTGAACGCTCTTGCTATCTTAAATGGTTGGTAATATGTAATGTGATCGTTTGTGATGGTATCGATAAATGAGAGCTTCATTTCTGCGCAAAAAGAAATTTAAAGATTGCCACTTCTGTCTTGAGCTGCTGCCAGACTGACCAAGTTTGTGCTCATAGTAGCTCTTCCTTGCATTTTTTTATTTTGCTGTTGAGTGCCTTGCAAAATTTTTTGTATCATGCAGAGAGGGTGACAATAAAATGTTGCCTTTTAGTTTTTTTATATAGGTTGTCACGTTTCCGCATATTGGCTAGTATGCTATCATTTAACCAAGGGTTTTGAGGAAGGGAAAGGATTTTCTTGCATTTTTTCTTGACGGTAGGTGAATCCATTAATGATAACAAAATTGCAGAGAACTGAGAAAAGGCTTCTTGCGCATCATTATTTTCAAGGACAGCAGACCAGTGAGTTTTAGTCACAGATTCCAAAAAGGCATCTTTGTTCAGTACGTAGCTGAAGTATGAAATAGTGGGTGACTGCGGCTGTGGCTTAAAGAAAACAAAGATAGGTTAATGATCTGTCATGTCGAAATCAAGGATACCAGCCTCTGGCGGTGATGTCATGTTGCTTAGCGCATGCTCTAGTAGTGTGGCCTCATTTAGCTTATTACAACGAGTAGGTAGCGTTACCAAACTTTCAAAACCACAACTATGAAAACAGTAGCTATAAAGGGGGGAGGTAGGTGAAGTTTCATCCAGAAGGTTTATATTAATATCGCCCATAATAACTACATTCTTGTTTTCAAATGATAGTTTCTCTAGGGATTGATCGAGGGCGCAACAAAAGTCAACGTAAAATGAACATGGTGATCTGTACATGGAACCAAAAATAAGGTTTCTCTTACCAGCCTGAAGAAAAGGATGATTTAATTCTAATCGAACAGATTCACAGTTTGTAAGCTTTAAGTCGAGGTTATGACGACGTTTATAGCTAAGATGTGATGATACGTAAACGGCCACACCCCCATGGCTGCTAGTTTGTCTATGAGAGTATTCGGCTGAGTAGGAAGGGAAGGAAAATAAGTTTTTGTCGTCATCGCAGAGCCATGTCTCAGTAAAGCTAACGATGGTAAATCGGAAAGAGACTGTAGGCATAAGTGAATTAATGTCGTCATAGTGTTTGCGCAAACTTCTTGCGTTAAAATGAACGGCTGAGCATGAACTATTATTTTTTAGTTTATTTAATTGACTGGTTTAAAAATACGCAGACATGTTTGTTTTTGTTATTAGCGAGGGTTTCTGAAAAGCTTCATAAGGTACAGTGCTGTATTACGTAAATCCAGCCAAGTAATATTCGTCTTAGAACGACAGAAACTGAGGTAGTTGGTAAGGATTCATTATGCAAAAAAGAGGTGAGGACACAAGAGTAGAGAAGTGCAGAACACGAACGCCGACTATCAACTGAAATTGTGTCCTGTCTGCAAGCCTCACCTCTTTTTTGCATAATGAATCAAATTCGTCAGCAATGTGAAACACCTTAGTGCCGATGTTCTTGCGAGCTTTGATCTGGCAGTTATCTGTTCAGAGCAAATTCCATTTCTTGGCCTTCTTTAATGACAGGGCTTTAGATAATAGTGCTTTGTTCTGTGGTGTCAACTGATCGTTGCCATACACTTCAGTGTCCTGAACTGGTCCAGAGAAGCCGATGTCACTGAGGCAAAGCTTCGCTTTTCGTGCCTTGCTGACGAAGTCTGCTTTCTTTGTTCAAGAGTAGAACCGGGCGATCACTTCTTTTTGTTTTCATCTTTGGTTTGAACGTGGTGAACGACTTCTAGATCTATGGGCTAGACAGGACAGCCAATTTTATCTCCGATTGTCTGAATGATTAGGTTGCAATCTTCACGTTGGGTGCACGTAATGCCTTCAATCCCGACGTTGTTTATCCGTGAATACTGCTCTAAATCGAACAGTTTGCGAGAGAGAGTAATGTTTTCCAACTTGATTTCTTGGCATTCAGTAGTGAGTGAGGTGTTTTGCAGTTTCAGCTCTTTGTTTTCATTAACAAGTAAGGCATTTTCTAATCACAGTTTTTCAACCATGTCGTTGAGAAATTCAATGCTCGACACTAGGTTACGGATCTGCTCTTTCATTCCACCAAAATCTATGCCAGTAGCCTTATATTTTACCATTAGCTCGTCAACAATGTTTTCTTCAAATTTACCGATCCCATTTCCTAATTTTGATTCGAGTTCATCGAATCTTTCCGCGAGCTCAGCACAAGTGGGCATAGTGAGAACAGCCTTGAAACACGAAGCAAGAAAACAGAACCTTCGTAAAACTACACTGTACACAAGGCACGGAATATATGTGCCAGCAGCGACAGCAAAGTAACAAAACCAAAGATACTGTTCTCAAGCACAGAATTACTGACCTGCACAAGCAGAGAAACGCGCTTAATAGGTGTTCACTGTGTCGTCGCTGCTGCCAATGAAGCCGCCTGTCGAAGCTTCCACGCTTTAAGTAGAGACGAACTCTGGTGTCCGCCTCATCCGCTAGGGTTGCAACACAGATATCTTGATGACTCAGGCGTCGTTGTCGTTCTTGCACGTGCCGCGATGTCAGGTGGCCAGCATCGAAAGCTGCACAAGCAGGGAAACGCGCTTAATAGGTGTTCACTGTGCCGTCGCTGCTGCCAATGATGGTTACGATGATGTTACGAGTATATAAAACCTATACTTACAATATATATACAGGATGAGTCAGAATACTTAAGGTGCCTGGCCACCAACAACTCGCAGCAGCCATCGTCTCCGATCTTCATCCTCTCTCTTCTTTCATCCTTCCGTAACAATATTATGGTGTAGACACGCTTTGGGATAAGTGAAACGTGCGAGCTTCATGCTCTCTTCTGCATTTGCGCTGTTTTTATAGGGGCCCGACGTTTAATTGTTTTTCTTAATGCGAAGGATTTCTTGCCTCATACATGACACTTTGCGGTAGGTATGTTGCTGTCTCGCCTCGCCTCCATAAAAACAAAAATAATGCTTGTCCAAAAATGAAATTAAGCGCCTACCGTCGAGCAAAAAAGCCCAGTGCTCTGCACACTAGGCCAGATTTTTTTATTACCAGTAATGAACAATAATGTTCTGCAAAGCAAGCATTCACACTACCTGCATGAAAAAGGTAGTGTGTACCCCAAAACTGCTTCACTTTTAACAAGTCATCTAGCAACTCCACCCATTCGGGTGCCTCAGCCTGCTTCTTGAACACTTCTCTCTCGTACTGCACAATTTCCGTAAAATTTTCCTTGTCGACCTGATATGTAAATCTGCGCTTCAAACACTCGTTCTTGTTTTTGCTCCGGCTGTGAAGGCCTAGAGGCATTATCATATCGTACGGCAAACCCCCTTTGTTCTCAACTGGTAGAAAGCGGATAGCATAATGTGTAACTGGTAGCTCCTTTTGGATCGTTCTTTGAAGTTTATGCAAATCAAAGACAGAGTCCGATAAATCTATAAAGCATGTTCTACAGTCTCTGGTTCGCCTCACACCAAACAGCCACGTCACAAAATTCCGCATGCACACCTCTCTCATTCCAGCTCTTTGAAACACTGGGCGCGAGCGCCACCGTGCCTCTTTCTCGTCTTCTTTTTTCCTGTGACAACTCGCGCTTTGCGGCTTCATTTTAGATTATACCATCTCCAAGACCTGCCTGCTTTCCCCAGTAATATCCTCGTCTTATAGTTTACGCTACATTGAAACTTTGCGAAGTTGCACTTACTTCCTAATCGCCCAAGTTTATCATGTTTAACATATTTTCGCTGGAATAGAAACGCCATCGTCGTTTTAACATACACCACAGGACACAGATAGCCTAGTTGCTGATGATGTCACGAGCCATGCTGCTCTCGCTTACGCTGGTCCACTACCCGTGTAGAACCCAACGATCGTCATCTACTACGCGAGTCTCGATCCGACGTAAGAATAACGCGGGCGTGTAAATCATGCCGTTGCTTCCATAACATCATCTTTGACCTGGTCGTCGTCAGGCTGCTGTCGTCAGACACACAGGTACCCTCCCGACCCCACGCACGCAACTACTCAATTTACAAAACGCGTTGGTTCACCGGGTAACGATTTGCGAAAACACAAAGAATGCTGGATAGGTAGGTACCTGCACAATGCTTCAGAATCGATTACCATCGCGCGTGGGATGTGCATATTTTTCGTCTTCATTCATGTTGCAAGAATAGCAAAAATGCCCTTTTAAAGGTTGACTTCCAGGGTTAGTTTTTATTTTTCATTGCACTCGTAACAGCAGGGCAGATACGGAGCGGCAGAAGGTGCCTGCAACTACGAGAACGGTACGAACTGTTTTATCTCAGCTTTCAATTCTTTCACTAAAAAAAAAAAATATTTTTGCCTCGAGCGAGGGCCCGGCTTTTGTAGGGACACAGGTGCCCTTTATATTAAAAGCGGGATGGCTTGCCGGAGCCAACCGTTGAGTCCGTGCTGACACAAAGAAATTGAGCCCACAAAGAGAAAATTTTAAATAAAACCCCCAAAAACATTAATTTCCTGTCTTCGAGAATGACAGTCCTCCGAAATGAAAAGAGCGGACGAGTCATTAAATAATTCAGAAGAGCAGCTGCCTACTGCCGACGAAATGGAGAGGTATGAAGCTCTTTCTTTTGCTTTTTTCTGAGCGATTAATGGAACAGCCCGCAAAGTCTAAAATTAGGAATATTTTTCAACTGGCTCTAAATCAATAAAAACAAAAAGGAGGTTGTTTTTGAGCGTGAGCGCAATGTAAGTCAAAATTAATTTTAAAAGTTGACATTTGACAGGCAGCTGCGCTAACTAGACGAGGACGAAGAAGACCAACACACAAAGCTTCTGTTGTGATCGTCTTTTTTCATCATCGTTTTGTTGGCGTTGCTGATCGTCAATTATAATGTTCCAGCAACACGCCAAAGTTTTCCTACTATTCCAGTAATTCAGGAAGGCTAGGTTGCAGCTAAGGAACTGCCACGGTTTGTCTTGATAGTATGCTGTCTTTTGCTATTTCAGACGCGTTAAATTTCGTCCACAAGCACTTGAAACTGGCAATATACAGGGTGTCTCAGCTATCATGCACGACTATTTAAATGTATGCAAATGTCACGTTCCTGGGCAGAACCAAGGCAGTGTTTCTTGCCGTCACTTGGAGATACACATATTAGTTTCATAACGGCCAACTTAAATTTGCGGCAGGGCCAACTTAAATTTGGGCGTGGCCCAACTGAAATTTGGGCGTGGGCCATCATAAGTTTGGGGGTGGGTCAACTTGAAATTTGGGTGGGCCAACTTAAATATTGGGGTGCTCCAACTTGAAATCTGCAGGTGGGCCAAGTTAAATTTGGGGGTGGGCCAACATGAAATTTGGAGGTGGGCCAAATGAAATTTGGGGGTATGCTTACACATACTTCGATAACTCCAGTGGAGTTTATTCATTAGTTTGTTTTGCAATTACAAACAAATTATTGAAATAAATAATCCGCCTGGGCGTTTTATTTGTGCATGGAACACCGTCCAGTTACCATAATACTGTTATTACAGTTACCTTAATACTACGTTTCATAAATTCGTGAAGAAGCAATCGAGAACCTCCACAAAGGTCTTCAATACGCGCGCGATAAATTGGTGCATCATACTCCAGTTACTGAAAAATGATGCACTTAAACTTTCCCGACTCTGTTGTTAACATTGATCGAACACCACCGTGGTGATTTGTGTCATTCCCTGCGTGTTATATATCAGTTATGGTGGAAGAGAAGCAAGGAATCAACATCATTCTGGTGAAATTAAGGTGGTGTGACTTCTAGCGGAGAGTGACCACTTGAAAGTGAAATTAAAATGTGGTATTTTCTTTCCGCAGGTTCCTCGCTACCGGGGGATCAATCGTGGATATTGCTATCAGCTACAGGATGCATGCGTCGACTGTAGCAAAGATCCCGAGGGAGACGTTGCCGGCCATCTGGGGCAGATTGTCACGTGTCGTACCACAGCAGAGTTGGAATTAATAAGAAAAGATTTTAGCATGAAATTGAACTTTCCCAATTGCATTGGTAGTATTGATGGGAAGCATTTCGCCATGAAAGGCCCCGACAGTATAGGATCAGATTGTTTCAATTACAAAGGATATTATTCATTGGTTTTTCTCGATGTTGCGGATGCCAGCTACAAGTTAACCCTTGTTGACATCGGGACACGATGTCAGACGGCTCGTTCTTTAGACAGTGCTCTCAGAACCCATTCTGATGGAGATACTATAGGATTAGCGTCAGGCGTGTCGAAGTGGCCCGTTTGTCTTGTGGGTGACGCGGCATTTCCCTTGCGAACGTACCTGATGCGCCCGTACCCCGGGAAAAATCTGAGTGAAACGAAAAAAGTATTCAATTACCGCATATCTCGGGCACGGCGATGTGTAGAAAACGCGTTTGGAATTTTGGTTTCAAGATGGCGAGTGTTCCTGGGAACAGCAGAAAGTGAGCCAGACCTGCTTACCGATATGATAAAGGCTGCTGTGTGCCTGCATAACTTTCTGATGACGGACAAGGCATATTGTCCTGATGACTACGGCGACAGCGTCCTAGGGAAGACAGTGCAGAATGGCCAGTGGAGGCAGACGGTAACTCAGGTTGGCACTCCGGGTGCGTCGCCAGCTAGCAGCCGCCCGGCTGATGCCACCATGGCTTTGAGAGATGACATTGCGTATGACGTTGTGCCTGCACAAGGCGCCTTGCCATAGCAGCTGAGCGTTGTGAGACGCAAATAGGCTGCGGGGCTCATTGCTTAAGACACAAGCCATGTTTTTTCACAGCCGCGTTGTAGCACATTGTGTGCAGGGCACTAATTTCTCAAACACGATCGTCGCTGAAGGCACCAAACCTGCCTTCTTGGAGTAGTATATGTTACATTCCCCGTGACACTCACTCGGTCACTTCATCTACCTTGGCAGCAGTGCTTGCTAAACTAAGTAGCTCGTGTTCAACTGTTTTTTTCCCACCAAATAAGTGTTATGTAGTAGAGGTGATACGCGACGTTACGTCACAACAAGAATTATGTTTTTGCTGCTTTTTATTGTATCACAGTTTATTGTACCACAGTATCACAACTGCCAGCCACCTTTCTGTCTCTTTGTCTATGTCTGCCTTTTGTGTTTTTTCTGCTCGCAAGTTTGCTGGCATTCTCATAATATAACAGTTACAAATACTTTTGTACTTATCGCAGCCGAAAACTGTATTTTCTTTTCTGTAACATTTGCAAGTGCGTAACATTACCTCCGTTACATATCACAAAAATTTGAAATACGACATGACACACCTTGTGATATTACAGTGATTAAAATATGCTATTTGGATAATAAAGAGACAATAAAAAACTGACTTCTCGGTTATCTTCGCTTTGCCCCGTGAGCACTAGTGTTGCATGAAACTTTACATGGACATCAAGGTCAAACAGAAACTTAAAAAAATATCGATATAATGAGAATCTTGATACAACTGAAATCGCGAAGGCCGCTTCCGCAATAAATTATTTCGAACATACCGTACCAAATGGTGCAAAACATATTTTTTTAGGCAGTGCGAGGAGCAGCAGCCATCTACTTTATTCTGAACGCAAGAGCAAAAATAGTTCCAAGATCATGAAAGAATAGACGTCAAATTCAGAAGTAATTTCCTTTATCCGTACTTTGTATCTGGCTGCTGCTTGTCTGGTCATTCTGTCCACGGTCATGCCTATGGACAAGCCAAATGCTTCATTCTCGGCCCTTTTTTGTCGCAGATGGGACAACAACTGTTGCTCAAATACGTCATTTCCTTTACATTTTCTCAATGTATTTTTCGACATCTCTTTTGTCGTCTCCACAGCGGCTTCGTCCTCGTCATGTAGATCTGTGTGGCCCGTTATAAAATGTTCATGGTAGTAATTGCTGCTCCCTGATGGCGAAGATGTGCCTCGCTATATTGAGGTAAAAGTTGCTTCCACTGTGGTGTCGTCGTGTACTGCTGATGGTACTTCCTCGAGGTTGCTCGTGGTTTTACAGGGTAACAAATATCCGTTACTTAGAGTATATTGTCACGTGGTAGTGACCAAAAAAGATAAACAAGTTCACATGTCAATATTTTGGATTAAATATTTGACCAACTGCAGTTTGGAGCCTTTGATTCTGCGCTCAACAGTAAACTAGCTATAGGTTCCCTTGCAAAAATTCACCTATGGCATATTAGCGCAGAACACAATGTTACTTACACTTTTTTCCCTTGTGGACTGCCTTGACAACCTGGAAAACTCGACTGCATAACCTTGCTCAGAATATGACTGCACGGGGACGACCTAAAACAACCTCTACACATAAATTCTCGCTCTAAATATATGTACATATATGCCATCCATCTCGCCGAAATCAGAAGTGCAAAACAAACTGTAATGCTCCCGAACTTAGCTCTTCATTGTGAGGAGCCTGTCCCACCAGCGGCGTCATGTCAATAGCACCCTGACAGACCTGCGCACCTTTTCCCCATACCTCCTGCGAGCGCGCGACATGCGCTTTGTGTCACCAGTGTAGTGCAGCAAGTCGATAATTTTTCATTATCAGCTCGAAAGCTTCCTCTTATATCCTCCCTCTAATTTAAATATTTCTACAAACCTTGACGCGGCTGAATTGGAGGGAGTAATCAGTTCGTCATCTTTTTGTTCTCATTTCTTTACGTAGCGGGATATTGCAATTAAACAGAAATACAGCGCTGACTTTTTTGTCAGTTTTCTTTCTTGCGCGGTTGACATGCGATCATAGGTGCTATAGAGATTATTTTGGAGCCAACGTGGACCCTACCAAATAGTTGTTAACTTTCCTTAGTGCTCAGTTGACTGGATACAAGGGCGATATTTGAGCACAATTTTGTAATGGTACACTACATCCTACAACCCGAAATTGGGCCGAGTTTTCATTTCTTGATCACTGGCCCCATGATCGAGCTATACCACTGACATCGAAAGTATACGGATAATTTCTTTCCTGCTGCTGGACGCTGCCGCACATGCAGATCACATTCCTGAGATGAAGAGTACCATAGTACATCGAATTTTCCGGCCTTTTTCTGCGGTGCTACCTCTACAAGAGGACCGTGCCACATTGCCGAACCTGCAACGAGACAGGCCACAGAGAGGACGTCTTCCCGCGGCCCCCGCCACACTCAAGTGCAGGGAGTGCGGCACTTCGCTATCAACGGAGCAGCATGAGTGCCATCCTCGGTGCTCTTTGTGCGGCGGGAATCACCCGACGGCAGCCAAAACCTGCCCCAACAGATTCCTGCCGCCCGTCAACTGCCGGAAACCGCAGCAGGGCCTAAGAGCAGGCTCTTCGTTTTCGAGGCCACGTGGCGAGCGCTCAGCATCGCGCAAGTCGCGGTCCCCAAAACGACGCGGAGCTGTCCTGGAGAGAAGCAATTCCAGGCCACGTTCCAGTTCCGGTTCCAGGCGCAGGACCTCATCGCGACGACGGACGCCATCCCATGGCAGGACCTCGAGCCGTGGTCGTTCCACAAGTGCCAGGAGGGGAAGCAAGGGAGCAGCGCAGGTCACGCAGCAGGTGAGCTGGGCACAGGTTGTTTCTCCCAAATCTCGTCCCCCCCCCCCACCCTGTTGACACAGAGCTGGAACAGGCACACGCCCACATTAGCCGTCTCACTAAAGGGAACGCAACACTCAAAGCAGAAATCAATAACGTACACGCAGAGTTCGTAGCAATTAAAGATAAATTGTTTGGAAGAAATAGCACTACCCCTACGCAAAACACTTCAACCCTGCCACCAGAGAAGCGGAAACGGGAAGAGCAGCCAGCGCACACAGTCACTTCAAATCCGACACCACAACGAGCAACCGTGCAACCCACTGCACCGGAGGGAGTCATAGCCGTCCAATATGCCACTCTCCAGAAGGTAGAGAACGTAGTGGCAAATGTCATTCAGAGCCTTCAGACCACGGAGCAAGAAGCATTTAGGAGTGGAAACTCCGCTGTTTGCGGCGACCAGAAAAGGTCACAAGCCCGCGGAGCCACTATCATGCTGGCGGCGCCTAACGGCCGTTTCGCTTGCCAGAGCAACCGGTCGAGCGTGTTGCTCCCGTTCGGCCGCGCACGCCTGACTTCTATTGAGGGCACGGAGGAAGTGGCTGGAGAGCACGCCGGAGCCGCCTGCCCGGGCGCTGAATTTTTTTCGCTGCGGCTTCTACGACGCGCCGCATGGCTCCGCCACTGCATACGGCCCCGTCGGCGCCTACAATTGTGACCTTATCTGGTCTTCCGCGCTCGCTCGCGCTGACGTGAGTTTCACCTCCTAAATGTCTTCCTCGGTGCTTCAGACATCCCTCTAAGCTACTATGCAACAACTCACAGCTATACAACAGTCAGCGGCACAACAAGAACAATTCACAACTCAAAAACAACGCTCTAATACTCAGTAGGCGGCACACATCATCACACTAGAAGGAGGCATACTAGCACTGGAAGCTCGTCAAAGCTGACGCCCCAAGAAAACAGCTCATCAGACCCTACCAGATTTGCCAGAATCTCTAGGCTCGCACAACCGCATCTTGTGCACGCATCACCATCCCTTAATAACCAAGATGGCTCCTCCACAACATATATGTAGTAAGCGCGGGGGCTCCCCAGGCGAAATCACGGTGTGGCAGTGGAATTTCCGGGACTACAAGAACAAGTATGGATCACTGATACAATACACCGCTACATCAATAAGACCACCTGAAATCATCGCACTGCAAGAAACGAACACACACGTCCGCCTACCCGCATACGTCACGTACGGCACCGATACAGGTGACAGCCTTCACACCCTGGTCAGTAAGAAGCTAGTGGCCGTTAGACACCGTCTCCAACAATCTGAACCGCTTGCCATTCTGCTCGAAATTATCCCGCAGGCAACAAAGAAGAATGGTCCCATGTTCGTTCTAAACGTCTACTGTCGGCCGAAAAGCGTGTCATCGGTCCTCAAACAGGTTTTGGAGCAAGCCACGCATGCAGCAGGCAAGCATCCGCTTCTAACAGTGGGCGACTTCAATGCAACCAACACCCTCTTGGGTTATACGTACGCCAACACCAGGGGAAATCTGCTTCACAAAGTTATTGAGGACTTGGATCTCACAATCAGAGACACGAACCTTTAACATCTCAAAGACACGAACCCCGATTAACCCTCACCAGAAGTATCCCTCAGCTTGCTGGACCAATTTGGAGGAGTACCTAGGCAGCGACCACGCGCTGCTAGCCACTAATCTCCATGGGCTCGAATACAAAGCCAGGCTAAGCACTGCTCGCCTTACGGATTGGGCCAAGCTGCGGGAGATAAAAGAACAAAGAGCTACAAACTAACAGAATCAACAGGTTCAGTCAATTAAAGACTGGATCACTCAGCTTCACAAGGATGTGAAGGCGCAGACATAAATGCGTGAAACATCCACCACCCCTCCGAGCATCGACGCTCGCTTGCTCCACATGTGGGAAGCCCGGCGTAGCTTGCGGAAGCGGTGGAAAAGGTGAAGATTAAATCGCAAGCTCAAGAGGCGCATCACACTACTCACACAAGAGGCTGCGGAATACGCTACCACGCTATGCTGAGAAAATTGGCTATCCCTCTGCGACAGCTTGAGAGGAAGACTGAGTACATCCAAGACGTGGAAGTTATTGAGGTATTTAATCAACCCGGCCAGCAGCAAAACGGAATCCCACCACAATATGACCAGAGTAATCCACCAATTTCCACGAGACGAGGTGGACCTCCTTTTGAATCTCAAAGCCCAGTACTTCCCCACACAGCCATCGGAGCCTCTGCCAACCTACACCGGCACCCGAAACGAGCTCCTAGATGAGGACATTCATCTACATGAAGTAACAGCAGCGGTAATGGGTTTGAGACGCCACACAGCCCCGGGAATGGACCAAATCACCAATAAGGCACTTGTAAATCTTGACAACCCCTTGCTACTAGAGCGTACCACTCATCTTAACGAAGTATGGAGAGACGGAAACCTCCCCGAGGACATGAAAATGGCTGAGATTCGTCTGATACTGAAGCCAGGCAAGCCACCAGCCATTGAGAACCTACGACCGATCTCCCTCACTTCGTGTGTAGGAAAGCTCCTAGAGCACGTGGTTCTCAACCGGGTACAACAATTCCTGGAGGACTCGGGAAAACTTTCCAACAAGAATGATAGGATTCCGTCCACACCTCTCAATTCAAGACATCCTACTTCAGCTGAAACAGGAGGTGATCGTACCAGCTACACGCAACTCCCCCACGGCTATCCTCGCCTTAGATCTTAAAGGGGCGTTCGATAACGTCAAGCTTACAGCAATCTTACAGAGGCTAAACACGCTGGGCTGTGGGGCCAGGACTTATTCCTGTATCAGAGATTTCCTCTTAGATAGAAAAGCCATCCTAAAGGTGGGGGACCAAGCCACAAACCCTTTCCTACTGGGCGGGCGCGGCACACCACAGGGCACCATGTTTATCCCCTCTCATATTTAATATCGCCCGAATAGGCCTTCCGCTGCTCCTCGATAACATCCCGGGAATCCGGCATGGCCTATAGGCCGCGACATTACCATCGGGTCGTCGGGTCGTCCACAGGGTCCATCGGGGCAATGGAGAGCCGCTTACACGAAGCGGCAGACGTGGTGAGCGACTATACTGAGTCATGCAGCCTCAGCTGCGTCCCCAAAAGTCGGAGCTACTCCTGGTCTCACCGCGAAAGAAGCACGCATCCGACTCGCCCACTATCAACATATAACTGGAGGGACACACCATCGTTCCGTCTCACAGCGTAAAGATATTGGGAATGGTTTTCCAGTCGGATCGCACCAACACAATATTAATTCAAAAGCTTAAGAATACAACAGCCGAAGTTACCCACATGATCCGGCGAATAACAACCAAGACAAGAGGCATGGGGGAGGCGGACACGCTTCGGCTTGTCCAAGCCTTCGTCGTGTCTCAAACAACTTACGCTATTCCATACGCACTGCATAACGCGACGGAATTCAGGAAAATCGACACAATGATCAGAAAGACATATAAGCAGGCACTGGGCCTGCCGATCAGTACGTCCACAGAACGCCTACTACGATTAGAAGTGCACAGCACGGCCGAGGAGCTGATCGAGGCACATTTATCCAGTCAGCGAACAAGGCTGGCGGTTACCGAAGCGGGGAGGTCAATCCTCTTGCGCCTGGGGCTCTCTGCCCCTCTCAGCCATCCCCCGCCTCAGACTGTGCGCTTACCCCACACCATCCGGAGCAACATCACCGTACGTCCTCTACCTCGCAACATGCACCCAGTGCGCCACGCACAGCATAGGGAGGCCCGCGCCTGACCATACACAAGCAATACGGGACTTAAGCCTCTACAGCCTACACGGATGCGGGGTCTTACCCCAGACGCGCAGTCACAACAGCCACCGTAGTCGTCAACCAAAAACATCGGGGCAGCATTTCGCTGACCCGCAACAATCCCCTCCAAGCCGAGGAAGCGGCCATCGCCCTCGCGCTCTCCCAAACAGAGGTTGAAGTCATAGTGACCGACTGCAAACAGGCGGGCCGCAACTTTGCTAGCGGCAGAATTCACACCACTACGCTCCAGACAATCAATCAAAAGCCGCCAACGAGATCAGCCATGAAGATCTAGGCGCCAGATCATCAGGGCATTCCTGGCAACGAGGTCACCAACCACGTGGCTATAGATTTGACCCACCAAGCCGACGCCGAGGAATCTGAACCCGAGCGCATGCACCCTCTAGTTTCTTACCAAGATATCACACAACACTACAAGCTTACCCGCAGAACATATGCACCCCCCCCCCCCCCCCACAAGTCACTACCTAGAGAGCAGGGGCGATTCCTCCGAGCTCTACACGTTAATACATTCCCCAACCCAAACATAAATCACCTCATAACTCCTACTCAAGGCATTCTGGAATGAGGACGTCTCTCCAAAGCTGTAATTACCTAATAAAAATGTTTATTTTCTCTCTGTCTCTTCGTGGCTTTAGCAACCCCACAATGGTACACTGTTTTGCAAGTAATAACCAATTGAAGCACGCAAACACACGCACACGCCCCCCCCCCCCCCCCCTTAACACACACAAACACGCACGCACGCACGAACACAATCGTCTTCAGCGCTTGCTTATTTATGAGAACGGTATGTAAACACCGAAATAACTCACTTTCTCGGCCCGCCACAGTTCTTGTAGAACTCCGCGTTGCCAACTCCACAGCCTCGCGGGTGAAGCGATCTCACAGCCTTTTCGAAAGTTTCATGCATTCTTCGACTAAAAACAGCAGGAATAAAAAAACAACGTAGTTGCGCCTGCGCCAGCAGGGAGTAACTTATTTCAGTATCATAATTTATGACTGAGCGAGGGAGCTTACCTGCAGCGAGACCGATTTGGCGGCGGATGGCTTCCCATTCGTTGTTTTTTTCTTGCTTGATCGCGGTAATCTATTCGGCTTGGGTCGCAAACGCACCGGGAGAAGCGGAATCCCTCGAGGAGCCGTGTGATCACAGAATCTGAAGCTTCACACAAGTTCTGGGTACTTTGATTGTTTCACCGAGCCTTGTCGCACCAGCACCGACTTTGCAGGCGGCCATTGTTTCTTTGACGCTCTGCGCGCGAGGAATGCCGGGAACGCTTGACCGACATGGCCTGGCTCAACCGGCGAAAAATAGAAGCGTAGCTATTCATGCGCCGGAGACATTGGAGCGTGCCCGAGGGCGCTAGTCACGCCGGTTGCGTCGTGTCGCTAGAGCATAGATGCCGGTTCTTCTCCGCCGTGACGTCGCTGAGTTCGAAGAACGGGCGCGCGTACGTTACGTTAGAGTGTATTTTTCCCTTAAGGCACAGCATGTGATGTCGACAAGGACACTGGCTCGTCGAGGAAGCGTTAAACTGTCTCCAGAAACACGAAGTATGGCAGCCAGACGTTGATCGTCCTGCACGTCGATTGCTCGGTCGGCTGAGAATGTGTTATGACGCTCTTGGAGATTAATAATAGCGCCATACTCCTGCAAGAAGTCAACGTCAAGAACATCATCGCGGGAGCATTGGCGTAAGACAAGGCAACACGCCACGCACGTAGATCCTTTAATTTCAACTCTAGTCGTGCAGGCGCCTTGTAGGGTAACGAAGTGGCCGCCAGCGGTCCGATTCTGCGAGTTATACCAAGGCGTCATTACTTTCTTCAGCTGCGTTGCCATTTTTCGACTTAGTATATAGTAGCCTGGGCCGGTGTTCACTAAAACGCTAACGCCGTAACCGTCAATAATAACTGCTATATCGAGAGAAAATCGGTTGCCCTGTTGAGCTGCAGGTGTTATCGCATCGGGATCGTTCGGTGTCTGCTTCGATCGGGGGCCTTCAGCACTTCGATCGCCAGCGACCTCGCCACGAAAGATCGCTTTAGTTAGTTTTTCCGGCGGGGACTGGGCGACTGCGCGGTAGAATACCGCTGGGGCGGAGGTGAAAATCGTATTGGAGACGGGGACCGTGACCGCCGCCCGACATGTGGTGGCAAGCGCTGCTGATAGAAGTAGTCTTCAATGTCCCGGGCTCGCAATCGTATCGGGGCCGCGGCGAGTATGCGGAAAAGCAGCGAAGTCCAAGGCACCGGTATGGGCACTGCCGTTGCAGGTGGTCAGCCTCACCGCAATGAAAGCAGAGAGGCGGGCGATTGGGCGTGCACCAAACATCCGACTTCCGAGGTGACGTGCGTCTATCTTTGACGTAAGGGACCGATTGCTCCGGACGATGGGCGGCATGAGCAAAGGGCGGTGGCGTGTACCCAGCTTCGCAGTACGTTGTCGGCTGCGCCGACTGAAGTGACACTGTAGGAGGAGCACGAGCGAACAGCGGGTCAGAGGAAGCAGTGTGCCTTAAAGCTTCCGCGTAGGTCGCAAAATAGTATTCAGGAGGTCGTGTCGTAGCATTATCAGGTGGCAAGGTATCACGGAGGACCTGGTGCAGCTCGTCCTTCATGACACTTGTAAGAGAGCTTACCGCAGAGTCTTTTGCCGGCCTTTTGCAACTATTCCAGCACTACAGAGCAGATGAGCTCTCTCAGAGAGTCACTGTTGCTTCCAATGGTCATGAAAATGTGCGTAGCGGACATGTTGTTCACTTGCGCCTCATACAGGTTGGACCGATGCAGGAGCATATTTTCCATGGCCATGGCCTCGGACAAAAACTGCGCTACCATCTTCGGAGGGCTGCGCACGAGACCAGCAAAGAGCTGCTTATTGATCCTGCGCATTAGATGGCGTAACTTCTCCTCCGTCATTCCTTAATAAGATCGTCTGAAGAAGCGCGTCATGTCTACGATGTACGTGGTCACAGTTTCGTTTTGCAACTGGACGCGGGCCTGAATCCCTCGTTCCGCCCGTTCGTGGCGATCAGCACTAGTGTAGGTCTGAAGAAGCCGACGACAAAATTCGTGCTACGACGTCAGTTGCTCCTCACGGTTCCCAAACCATGTACGCGCGCGGTCCTCCAGGTAGAAGTAGACGTTTCTCAGTTTTGCCGCGTCGTTCCAATGGTTCAACGCGGCCACGCGCTCGAAGTCGGCTACCCAGTCTTCGACGTCTTCGAACAGTACGCCATGGAACGTCGTCGGAACTCGTGGGCTCTCAAGTGTATGCCCGTTCAACATCCTGCTTTCCGTACCGGTTGGGTCGGATTCAGCGGAAGCGCTAGTCATACCGGTTGAATGGGTGAGAACCGTAGCATCGACGACTTCCGGGGCTAGTCCCCTTATCATGCGGCTGACCCGATGCAGAGGAGTGTCGACTGGCACTGGATTCGTTGTGCGGATTCTTGGAGAGGTTTGCAACATCCGTGAGGGCTATCCAGCACCTGCACCAGCTTGTCACGAGCCTTCAGAAGTACTCTTGGAGTTTCATTAAACCGCAGAGCAGCTGGCTCTTGGAAAGCGCGTCCGTCGGGGTTGGGTCGTGAGCAGGGAAGGCGGGCGTCTTTGTTCTTTTGTGCTCGACCCACTCGACCCACATGGTAGGATTGAATTTCTTGCGCAACAAGTTGAAGGGGTTTAC
Organism: Dermacentor andersoni; assembly: GCF_023375885.2. Taxonomy (NCBI): domain Eukaryota; kingdom Metazoa; phylum Arthropoda; class Arachnida; order Ixodida; family Ixodidae; genus Dermacentor; species Dermacentor andersoni. Next base: position 366,539,177 of record NC_092814.1, on the reverse strand, counting down.
TGGGAAGCACAGGAGCGTTGTACGCTTTCCCGCCCCCTTTACTTGCATGCTAGAGCTTCAGTGCTGGTGCAAGAATTTTGCGTAAAAGTGCATTTGTGCTGCCAGATAAAATTTAATGATTCGTGCACCTAAGTCCTCGAAAGGCACTGCGCACCCAACGCAACTGAGGCAGTTTTCGGACAGTTCATCTACTACCGACAAGAAGAGGTCTCCAAATGGCCTTTCCGACCTAGTTTGTCTTTCCATTATACTCTCGATGCCTGGCAGTATAGAGGTCAGGGCACTTGACGGATTCGTCAGGGCACCAGGCACAAAAGACTTCAATTCAGTAAAGATAGCTGCTGGTGGTGCAGTACCCATATCCTGTAGGGACTGCTAGCAGCCACCACACTTATTTGTTTTCTTCAGTTTGTTTATGTTACAAAACAAAACAAACGTCATCTCTTAAGGTAAAATGTCATGTAAAAACACATTCAGTGGATCCTGGTTCAGCTTTGCTGTGAGTACCTTTCTCACATCCTTCTCGTGGAGCAAAGGGATAATATCCAGGATGGACATCATTGTCACGCATATGGATTCTGTGGTCATTTGCGATGCAAAAAGTTGTCTATTTTTTCTACGCCGTTTCTTTCTGCTGAGCATTTCCAAAAAGCTTGTGATGACCTGCCACAATCTAGAATGACATGTACTACGTTAACGTGCACACGTACAAAATACACAGGATACCGTCGGTGCCTTCTTTTTCTTTGTCGTTCCACCGAATGCATTTCATGCATAAGCATACTATCAAATTCATTTATTACAATATTATTAGCCCCTTTAATGTTGGATACAAGCATCTTAAAATTTTCAAGATGTACACAGAATGTGTACTGGGCTAATTTGCAATTTACGTTTCGCGTTATACCACGAGAGAACGCTCCCCCTCCTCTTTCCTCAGGATCGGATTGGCGCGGATCGCTAGGTGATTGGGCTCGCATTTCCGAGCACAGATTGGTGTGCGCCTTTTTTTTTTTTTTGCCACTTGGCTTTCAAGATAGCTGGTTGCTCGCGGTGAAGTAGAGCATACTAGAAACGGTCGAGTGGGACGAGTGGCTCGGGTGCCGTATGCTTTACAGTGAAGTGCGCGACGACGAAAAATACTCTGGCGGGGCTGGATCGAAGTGGATTGGACCACACCAATGCACAGCCAGCGTTACTATACTAGGTTCAGTTTTCAAACTCTCCGCATGCTTCATTGTCGCCGCTGTTTCCAGGTCTAGCATTGCCGCCAGCCGACGCCACTGCTCCATTTTGCTCCTCGCAGCGACTTCGCCCCTTCCGCTGCTTGCGTCTGGCAGCCCTTCTAACGTGCGCTTCAAACATTGTACGTCTGTTGTGTGTTTTATTATCCAACATACTTTTGTAACAAGCTTGATTAGAACTCGCCTGCGTGCTGTCAAGCGACAACTGTAGACTCAGACGGTTGCTGACCTGCTTCCACTGTAGCTATTACTGCGGCATCTGCGCCGTTCATCAGTTTCGCCGCCCGAGCTTTATGCTCGTATTTTTTTGTTTCTTTACGTGTACATTACAGTCCGGCATGAGTGAATACAACGATGGTATCGGCATCAAGTAGTGCCGACAGCAACATCGTTTGCAGACTCAGATTAGCTGGCATAAGCTAGAACCTTACGTTATTTCCTATGTGAATTATATATATATATATATATATATATATATATATATATATATATATATCCACTCCCCCACACAACTACAGTGGGCAGTCAATATGAGTTGGTACTGAAAGTAAACGAATGTGTTAGAAAGTTTATTATATTTAAGACTTCTAACTGCCATTATAAAAGCAGGACTGTGAGGTTGAGCAGCCCTCTAAATCTCCATTCTGAATTTTTAAATCACCAGTACACATGGCAGGGTTGAATTTTTCGCACAACAGGGTACGTGAAGAGCATTACTGGGAACTGCAGCAAAATAGCACACTTTCTCACCGACTTGCATCCTACAGCCTCGGCGCTGGTGCAAGAACTTCCCATAAAAATGCATTCGTGTTGTGAAATAAAATTTAATGATGCGTGCACTTAATTCCTCGAAATTCACTCCGCAGCCAACGCGTCTAAGGCAGTTTTCGGACAGTTCATCTCCTTCTTACCAGAACAGGTTTCAAAACACTCTGTTTCATCTTGTTTTTCTTACCATTACACACTCGATCCCTGACAGCATAAAGGTCATGGCGCTTAACGGATTCTTCAATGCACCAGGCCTGAAAGACTTCAGTTCAGTAAGGATGGCCGCTGCTGGTACAATACCCGTATACTCTACGGACTACTAGCAGTCGCCACAGTTAGTTGTTTTCTTGAATTTCTTTACAATAGAGCCACCAAGATAATGTAATATGGCAGCTTTCTCGAAACCGCGACTGCAACTGGGAAGTTTGCCTTCGATGTCCTCTTCCAGAAGATCGATTCGACCAATAATTGTGGCAAGTTCGTGCTAGCAACGCTGCTTCTTGGAGAGTGCCTGTGAACTCCATCTCATCCAAGCTCTCTTCCATCGTTACGAGAACTAGATCTTGCATTGCCCGAAGAGTTCCCTTTCGTCACGATCTTCAGAGGAGTGTAGAGGCTCAAAGCCTGCAAATGTGACTGCAGTGCGCACGTAGTAGTAGCCTTCATCGCCGCCCAACCTCCTTACCACACCCAACAAGCCTGGAAAAAAATAAAAATAAAACAAATGTCATCTCCTAAAATATAATGACATGAAAAAGAAAGCAAACACAAGTGCCTCAAGTGGATCCTGGTTCAGATTTCCTGTGATAGCGTGTCTCAGATCCTTGTCGTGGAGCAAAGTGATAATATCCAGAATGGACACCAGTGTCACACGTAGAGATTCCATGATTATTCGTGATGCAGAGTCTTGTGTCTAATGTTTCGTGTCTTAATGGCTATGGCACTGGGCTGCTAAGCACGAGGTCGCGGCATCGAATCCCGGCCATGGCGGCCGCATTTCGATTGTGGCGAAAACACCCGTGTACTTAGATTCAGGTGCACGTTAAAGAACCCGAGGTGGTTAAAAATTTCCGGAGTCCCCCACTACGGCGTGCATCATAATCAGAAAGTGGTTTTGGCACGTAAAACCCCACAATTTATTTTTTTTATTAGTGGTTTCGAGGTGCGTGTCCCAGATGGATGACGCGTACTCCATTTTACTCCTAATAAGCGTTTTGTATAAGATCAATTTTCATGATGTAGGAGCAGAAGAAAAATTTTGGCCAAGGTAACCTAGCATGTGGTTAGTATTGTTAATTACCTTATCATTGTGCAACGATCAGGAAAGTGAGGCGGTTATGTGGACGCCTAGGTATTTATAGGAGGTTAAGACTTCTAGGGGAGTATCATTAAGGTAATAGTTCGGCGGAGGAGTATTGGTGCGAGTTACACGCATACATTTAAATTTAGTTACGTTAAGTTGCCTTAACCATATGTCACACCTGTTAGAGATGGCGTTTAAATCGTCTTGTAAGAATTTGCTATCAGATTTAACTGAGATTTCACGGAGAATTACACAGTCATGTAAGAAAATGTAATATTTGAAAAAAAAACATCATTCGGTAAATCGTCAATGTAAATTAAGAAAAGCGGGCCTATACCTTATCCTTGAGGCACACCACAGTCTACGGCAATAAATGTGGACATATGGTTATTTCACACGACACACTGTGACCGATCAAGGAAAAAATATTCAAGCGATTCAAGCAGGTTAGGATCAAGACTAAGTTTACCAAATCTAAATAGAAGCAATTTATGACACTTTGTTGAAAGCCTTAGCGAAATCAAAGAAAACTCATTGTGCGAAAACTCATCAGCGTGACCGAATTGTCTTTGGAAAGGTTAATAACACGCCAAGACATTTTACGGTCATTCGCAAGCATTGTGGGCAAAGTGTATGCTTGGAATGCCTTTTTGGCAAGTTTTCTAGCCTCTGTACGTGTTGTTCGCCTCTTTATAAGCATCCCATTTCGATGCCAATGCACGTTTCCTCGCTATTCGATACAGTCTTTTTTTTCTATTATTGGAATGCCTTTTTAACTTGAAGTTGAAGAAGGGCTCCTTAACATTGAAGGACATTACACTTCACGGAATAAACTTGGCGGTGAGCTGATGTATTCTATATTGGAAAGCGATCCAGTTCTCCCCGCAGGGGCGTCTGCGTCAGCAGGCATTTGGTGTGTTGCGACACCACGTACCCGAGCACACGAGGGTTGGATCCTCCCGCGTGTAGCCGTGCGCGGCTTAGCCGTGTCCGGGGAAAGGGGGATCCTGGGGGTTGAGCCGATGCCGGGTGTTCGGACCTTTAAGGCCCCCCGGCGGAGGCAACACACCTCTTTGGCCTCTGCTTCACGTAGACGGCACCCCCAGACTGACCCACCCGGGGGAAATCGGTAGTTGCCTTTTCCTGTCTCTCTCTCCTCAAACCTTCGTCTTTACTCTTACTTTTTGATCTTTCCTGTCTTCTTCTCTCTTCCATTTACTTCCTTTCTCCACGGCGGCAAGGGTTAACCTTGTGAGGCTATCCTACCTTGGGTACACCATATTTGGTTATAGTGACGGCGTACGGCTGGCGTCGTGCAGGCTTGGACACAAGCTCTGCCGCGTCCCCTCGTTGGGCTCCGTGGTGGGCGGTCGGCGCTGTTGCCGAACACACACACTTGCCTATGGCAGCTCAAATCTCTGTTATCCATGATCGGCGTCTGGAAAGATGCCGAACCGAAGTACCATTTCAATTCTCCTTTCGAAGCAACGCTCCTTCTTTCCCCAAATACTATGTAGTCCACAGTGAAAGCAACACGCCTGTTAGAAAGCTCTCTCCATTCTTTGTAGCCAAATGCCTGAAAGATAAAATCGGACAGACATACAAAGCCTCCAAAATGTCTAGCGGGGACCTCCTCCTAGAACTGAATAATAAAGATCAAGCAGATAAGCTGTCTGAACTTACCAGCATTGGCGAGTCGACAGTGACTGTTTCAGCCCACAGTACACTTAATACAAGCAGGGGAGTAATATCTGAAGAAGACTTTATTGGCTTAAGCGATGAGGAACTGCTGGAAGGTTTCCAGGAGCAAAACGTGACACAAGTACAAAGAACAGTATTCCGCAGAAACGATCAAGAAATCTCCACTAAACATGTTATACTCACCTACGGAACAAGCGTAATGCCTACCTCTCTCGATGCCGGTTATGTCAAAGTCAATGTGATACAATATATACCAAACCCCAGACGATGTTTCAAATGCCAAAGGTTTGGACACGCTTCACATGCATGCCGAGGACAAACAACTTGTGCTAAATGCAGCTCCAACGAACACCAATCTGAGAATTGCACCTCTTCCCCACATTGTGTTAACTGCAAGGGAGATCACCCAGCTTATTCGCGGTCCTACCCTTGCTGGAAAAAAGTAAAACAAGTCATTGCATTACCTGTTAAAGAAAAAATCTCGTTCTTCGAAGCCCGAAAACGACTGTCGTACCTTTCGCGACGCAGTTATGCCGATGTGACGAAGGTGGGGGCATCGTCACAGAGGCCTGAGGAGTCCTGCGAGCCCACGCACAGTGGTCCCGTAGTGACGCCTCCCACCCCCGTGGTGGAAGCAGCCAGTCCTGCTCAATCATCTTCGCAGGCCCTGCAGACACCAGTCCCGCAGGGCCCTAAGATCAAGCGAACACCAAGGCTCGAGACACGTGTCTCGGCGCCAAACTCTCGGTCCTCCAGCGCCTCAGAGAGAGCGATGGAGGTCGACGCAAAAACCCCGGTGTCATCGACACCCAAGGACAAGCGCTCTGTCGAGCGCTTAAAGAGGGACAAACTCCCAATAACTACCCCAAATAAGAAGGCGATAACCTAATGGGTTATCGCTCCATTGTATCTGCCTACGTCAGATCCATGTCACCTAACATCTTTCTTATCTACTATTCACTCGTTAATATCATTTTTTACCTTTCAATTTTATAATGGCTTTTATGATCCATTGTAATTGTAGAGGTCTCTTACATAACTTGAGTGACATCAAAGACATGTTAAATATCTTCTCTCCTGTGGCCCTGTGCCTATAGGAAACAAACCTAGGCGAAAAACACAAAAACATTTTAAAAGGTTTCACTGTTGTACGGCGAGACCGTACGCAGACGAGCCGGCTGTCAGGTGGTGTAGCCATTGTTCTGCAGGGCGGTATTGCAGCCAGAGAAGTTCCTATTAACAGTCACATAGAAGCTGTTGCTGTCACTGTTTTAGCTCATAAAACCATCACCATTTGTTCAGTATACATTCCGCCTCGTTCAAATTTTCCCGTGAAAGATCTAGAGCTAATTTTAGACCAGCTACCGGAACCATTTTTAATAGGCGGTGATTTTAGCGCACATAACACGTTGTGGGGTAGCAAAACAACTGACACCAGGGGTCAAACACTAGAAGATTTTATCCTAACAAACGACATATGCCTTTTAAACACCGGTGCGGCAACTTACTACTGCCCAAGCGCAGGAGCTATGAGTTGCCTAGATCTGGCACTGTGCTCTCCCTCTCTTTTTGGAGATATTTAGTGGAGTGTTATTGATAACCCCTATGGTAGTGACCATATGCCTGCTGTCATTAAAAGAACATCTCCTTTTCCTACCATCCCACTGAGGCCACCCCGCTGGAAACTCCATCTAGCAGACTGGCCTCTCTTTACTGAAAAGGCCACTCTGCATAACATACCAGATGAGCTAACCATAGATGAAATGAACGATAAGATCACCGCCTGTATACTTGCTGCCGCAGCAGAAACAATCGCACAATCGTCTGGCTTCCTAAGAAAAAACCTACAACCCTGGTGGATGAAGGAATGTACGCAAACAAAAAAACTACAAAACAAAGCGTGGGGTATCTTTCGGCGATATCCAACACAAGATAATCTACTCTCCTTCAAAAAAGCAAAAGCGAAAGCCAGGTACACACGCAGACAGGCCGAAAGGCCGTCCTGGAAAAATTATGTATCCTCAATAAATAGCTCGATAACTTCCAAAAGAATGTGGGATCAGGTTCGTAAGTTTAGAGGCGACTACGCTCCTTACACGATACCCATACTTTCACCCCCAAACACGCAAACAAATTTAGTAGAACAAGCAGACATATTAGGGCAGCACTTTCATGATATATCAAGCTCAGTAAACTATTCTGCAGAATTTCTAAAACATAAACAGTTAGCAGAAAAACTAAAGCTGCCGACCACTGTATAATGCCGCTTTAACACTTACAGAAATCAATAGAGTACTTACTACTGGCAAAAAAACAGCACCTGGTCCGGACAGAGTACATTACGCGATCCTCGCTCATTTATCTCCTAATGCAGTTGAAACCTTGCTCCGTTTTTTTAATAAAATCTGGGAAAAGGGAAAATTGCCAAAAGAGTGGAAGAAAGCCATCATTATCCCTTTTTTAAAAGCTGGAAAACCTGCCACAACAGCAACCAGCTATAGACCGATAGCACTCACAAGTTGTCTTGCAAAATCCTATGAAGCCATCATCAACATCAGATTGACATACCTCCTTGACACAGAGAACATGCTAGATAACCATCATTGTGGATACAAGAAAGGTTGCTCCACGACAGATCACCTAGTCCGGCTAGAAGACGAGATACGTGCGGCCTTTCTACACAAACAATATTGTCTCACTGTATTCTTTGACTTAGAAAAAGCGTATGACACAACATGGAGGTTTGGTATATTAAGGGACTTGGCAGGTTTAGGAATCCGAGGCAGAATGCTCAAATGTCTAGCCGATTTCATGTCGGACCGAACATTCCAGGTGCGTTCAGGAACGGCGCTGTCACGTGTATTCACCCAGTAAAATGGTGTGCCACAAGGATGCGTATTAAGCACAACATTGTTTGTGGTGAAAATGAACTCGGTCAATAAGGTAATTCCATCCTCTGTAATGCATTCATTATATGTGGATGATCTACAAATTGCGTGTCGTGCATCCAACCTGACATCCTGCGAGCGGCAAATTCAAATTATATTAAACAAACTAAAACAATGGGCGTCTGAAAACGGTTTTCGTTTCTCAAGTGAAAAAACTATTAGTGTTGTCTTTACACAAAAAAGAGGCCTACAACCAGAACCCACCCTTAAGCTAAAACAAGCCACACTACCAGTAAAACATGAACACAAGTTTCTGGGTGTTCTGTTTTATAAAAAGTTAAACTTCCTGGCACACATAAAGAGCCTTAAAATAAAAGCAAGCAATGCACTTAACGTCCTCAAAGTCCTGTCACGGAAGCGCTGGGGCTCTGACCGTGAATGCCTGCTACGCATCTACCGTACTTTGGTGCGCAGCATATTAGATTATGGCAGCATCGTATACGGTTCAGCTAGACAGTCCTACGTCCGTCGACTTGATCCAGTTCACAACCTTGGACTGAGACTGGCAAGTGGCGCTTATAGAACATCGCCTGTCCAGAGTTTGTATGTTGACTGTAATGAACCTCCTTTACAGCAGCGCAGAGTGCTACTAACTTTTTCTTACGTGCTAAGGATTCAGTCCTCACCACAACACATATGCTTCAACATTGTCAGACAGTGTAACTCACGTTTACACTATACAAACAAACCAAACATGATTAAGCCGCTTGTCCTACGATATGAGGAATATATTCGGGATTATAACATTCCTCGCGAAGTACTTCAGGTTCCAAGAAAACCACAGCGTTTGCCGCCGTGGCACGTGTTCGCATCGGTATGTGATTGGACATTGACACATTTAAAGAAAAAAGGCACCCCACATGAACACATTATACAAGAATTCCGCTTTCTACAGGACAAATATGAAAATTACACAGAATTTTACACTGATGGCTCTAAAACAAAAGAACACGTGGGTGTGGGGGCCGTAACAGAACATTGGAAAGTAAGTATTCGTTTGCCACAGCACGCCTCTGTCTACACAGCTGAAGTCTATGCATTATGGACTGTGGTGAAAAAGA